>NW_010414402.1:10404-17473 GCF_000710305.1 Buceros rhinoceros silvestris
AGAGCGGTGAAGGTGAAAGCACTCAAAACAGCACATTGGGTGTTCTGGCATCTGTGCATACCCCAAGTGAGACGCAACTCTCAGACAGCTGGCAAGCTACTCTACTTATGTATTCAAGTGAGGATAACAGGACTTCATCCAACATCAGCACTGTCACAGTGAACGCCACCCACTTCCCCAAACTTAGAGGTAAACATCATGTAGGCAGCTCAGATCTTTAAAATAGAAACACTGAAACACCGAACGCTCCTGCTGAGTTGCTTTTCATTGCAAGAGAGAGTTTCATTTCTAACTTTTTTCTTATCCTTTGGGCACTCCCAGATTTTCTGAGATATGATGGTGCTATTCTAGGAAAGGTTCTTTCCCAATGTCTGCACTTTGACCCTGCCGTTAATGGCAGCTGCAAATCCTACTTTTTTGTGAAACTATTAATCTTCATGTTGTTGGCTGAGTATTGCCAGGCAACAATTCCCTTACAGGGTGACTCCCAAGACAGCCAACATGACTGTATGTTTACACAGTTGATGGCAGTTGTCCAACAAATGTGTGCAGCACCTGTGCAAAAAATAAGAGGGTTTCAATTCTGGTTATAGAAGTAATAGCTTGAAATTTAAACTTGACTTATATAAATTGTAGAGACTTGTAAGAGTTTTGGCCTCATGACTTTCCAGTGGAAGCCAGGCTCCAAAGTGCTGAAATAACTTTAACCTTCTGTAAAATTTATTCTTGTTCATCTTTAAATCCAAGTTAAGAGTTTACTGTCTTGCATTTGTGTTCCTAAAGAGCTGGTGTATGTGACATACTACATGGATAACAACCAAACCAATCCCTACCTGAAGTGGAAGAAGTTAGGAAGCCCTGACTTTCCTTCCCCAGAACAATTCCAACAAATAAGAAGTGCTGAGGTATGACCATGTACTTGTTTGAAGTGTTATATCACTGAAGTGCTTGTGAATTGGTAACTACAGCTAAAAAGACAAGAAATTAGCTGATGTAGTCAAAATTTCCGTAGCCCCCAGATGTGCACATCTTGCGTACATATGAAAGTGCAACTGCAGTCACACAGAGAAATGTAGCTGATACACAACTGATACCTTTGCATTTATGTTATTCAAAAGACTAAATGTAGATGATGAACTTCTTTGTTATTGGCCTACTTGTAACTAAGGAGGCAGAGTTGCTCCAGAGCAAGTTCCTCATTCTCTCTGAAACATCAATGAAGAGACCCTTCCTGTCCTGTCACCCACATAAGCGTATCACAGAAAGGCCAAACTGATGCGTTAGAGAGTTGAAATTAATCCCCCTCAATAGCAAAAACCAAGTAGCTCTCTGATGTGGAAACTACCCAGTGCGAGTTCAGAAGACACTTGGTGTCACTCAGGGGCTCACAGAGCGGTTTGTAGATTCCCCGCATCCTCACCTGTACTGAATGCACCCCAGAGGGGACTGAGAAGTGAGTCCTTGCTGAGGACTCCTCTCTGAGAAAAGCCACACCCGGATTACTTACTGTATGTGAGAATAAGTGAGCAGCCTGTTATTTCGGCTTACTCTCCCATAGTTCCATAGGCATTTGAGAGCAACTCTGGGGAGAAGAACTTGGGGGTACTAGTGGATGAAAAGGTGGATGTGAGCTGGCAATGTGCACTCGCAACCCAGAAGACCAGCCATATACTAGGCTGCATCAAAAGAATTGCGGTCAGCAGGTCAAGGGAGGTGATCTTGTTGCTTTACTCTGCTCTGGTGATACCTCACTTGGAGTGCTGTGTCCAGTTCTGGAGTCCTCAGCACAAGGACATGGACCTGTTGGACTGGTCCGGAGGAGGGCTACAAAAATGGTCAGAGGGATGGAACATCTCTGCTGTGAGGACAGGCTGAGAGTGTTGGGGTTGTTCAGCCTAGAGAAGAGAAGGGTTCAGGGATACCTTATTGTGGCCTTCTAATACTTAAAGGGGACCTATAAGAAAGGTGGGGACAATTCGTTTAGCAAGGTGAGGGGTGATGGTTTTAAACTAAGAGGGAAGGTTTAGACTAGATGTGAGGAAGAAGTTTTTTACAATGAGGGTGGTGAAACACTGGAACAGGTTGCCCAGTCCCTGGTAACATTCCAGTTCATGTTGGAGGGGGCTTTGAGCAACCTGATCTAGTTAAAGATGCTCCTGCTTACTGCACAGGGGTTAGACTAGATGTCCTTTAAAGTTCCCTTCCAATCCCAAACATTCTATGAATCTATGATTCAGATCTCTGGGTTAAAATAAAGTAGGCCACCTTTATACCCTTCAGGGCCTGTAAGCAGTAATTGCCTTCTGACTTCGGTGTACAGTACTGTCTTCTCTTCCCAGTCACCATAACCCACTATTGCTAAGTCCTGTGGGATACTATAGGAGTCGTCAGATATTCCTTCAACGGAGCAGCAGCAAGGTTTTAGATACTCTCGTCCAGCTGTTGAAATCTCATCTTCAGAGACAAGCTGAGTAGCTATTGTAGCTAGCAATAACTTTCACTGCACACCAGGACTCCCTAACTAAGAGACAGGGGTCGTGGTTTGTAAAGACCACTAGCCTGAAAGGCATTCATGGGTGGTTACTGAAAGTGACATGTTGCACCTGATGGGCAAACCCTTTGTTTCCTGAAGAGCTGGAAAACATATGAGACAGAAAAGTCTCCAGGCTTGAAAAACTTTGATGGCTCTAAAGCACTTACCAACACCAACTCTTGGAAATTTACAGTCCCAAGTAAATACACAGTCACTTCATACTGATATAACAGTTGGCCTTTAGGTGCTATAATGAAAGATTGTTCATATCACTTCTCTTTGGCTCTGCAGGACCCAGTGGCAACAGGCCCATTCCCATTTCCTAAAAGTGGTATCCTGACACTGAAGCAAGACTTTCCTGTTCCCTCAGTCTTTCTTATCCACATCTGTGAACGACCCAGATCTCTTCCTGATCAAGTATGTGTTGTGTTTTACTGACAGACTCAACAAATTAGAAACTGCTTCTTACTTCAAGTTTCACTAAGAAGAGCTGGACTAGCATTTGGGCCTATTATTTGTTTAAGACTTAGTAAATAAACGAATCTTCTCTCCTTTGATGGGAAAGCTCTCCAAGGCATAATTCAAGATAAAGCGTTCCGCAGCAAGGGACAGGAATCTGGGATAAATGCAAGTTTATCCATGGTGGGAGAATAGTATTGCAGTATCGTAAAGTGCAGTTTCTTTTTAAAAATCACATCATGTGCTACCACACTTGACAACTGCTCTAGAGTTAATAATTGATGGCTAAAAATGAAATGGAATCATGGCTGTTGTCATTTAGCCATCTGTAGCTGCTCATTCAGTCCCACCTATGTTCATAGTGGTGCCCAGAGCCTCTGAAGGTTTTCTGCAAGGCTGACAGTTTGGAGACAGGCTGCAAAGCCACTGAGCCAGGAGTTTTGTTTTTTCCCCTTTTTTCAATGGAAAGAATCAAAGCAAATAATTAGTAAGAAGAATGAAAACAGAAATCTGACCTGGCTGATTGGTTGGTACAGTTTTCTTACATGGGCGTGTGTCTTTGAACAGGTGACTGGTGTTCGTTTGATCCCTCTCACAAAGGGACAGGTCATTGTGTTGTGGGACGATGGTTGTGTAAACTCAAAGTAAGTAGCTTTTAAAATAAAATGGATATAACTGAGTTACCAGCATATTACTCCCCAGATTGCCACAGGTCCTACAAAGTGAATTGAGTTCACAAGTTAATGACTACTTGCTCCTTGAGAGATGCTGCCTGCATTCATTTGACAAAATGAACTGTAGGACCTCCATGCAGTAACTGTGGAGAGCAATCCTGACTAATCTGTGGTCTGAGCAAGGGAATCTGCCTGTTGCTCACTAGCATCCAATGACATTTTTGAGGGACTTGTCTTCAGCATAGCAGAAAGGAAGATCTGTAATACAAGTTATATTAGTAGCAGGTGTCTAGGTGGGATCTTACACATTCCTGTAAGAGATGTAGACTGGAAAAGAAAACCTCTGGTTCCTTGCTCCAGCAAGCTGTAATTAGACTGGAAATCCTTTGTAGGTAACTGTCAGAGGCAATCCAGTTTACATCCAGACTCCCTCAGGAAACACTGACTTAGGTTCTTTTCAAGCCAGTCTTCCTAGACTTCAGCAGTGATAACCCTGGTCTAGGAGATGCTTCACAGTTTGTGATGCTGCAAGTACCCAGTATAGCAAGTTAGTCTGGGTGTTCTTCTGAGGGCTGTTGGAGCCATGGTTCTTCCTAACACTGACAACTCATGCCATCCCACATTTGGTAGGAATGAGTCACCTGACTATTTCCTATTTTTAGCCGCCTCTGTTGAAATGGCCCTGAGACTGGGATTTGATAGCTCACTGCATTATGAGCTGTCTGGTTTTCTTTTATAGATGTATAAAGACATTTGAAGTGGAGTTCTCGCCAGATGGAAAAGCATACCAACGGATTAACGCAAAAGACACAATATTCACTCTTTGGGTCTACGGTCCAGGTAAGGCAAAAATACACGTATTATGTAATCTTTGATGTTAAAGGTGCCTCTCATGAGTGTGTAAAACATCATTTAGTAACTACTGAAGGTACATAGCTTGCTAGTGACATACTCTCCCATCACAGATGGGAGTACATCCACATTCTCAATGAAAGCCTTATTTTCAAGGAGAAGCAGTAACTGACAAAGTCTTGAGGACACTGTTAGTAGTATTGCCATGAGTAATTTCCTTGTCACAGAAACCAGAATCACCCAGCTGCAGGCCTGGCAAGCTCCCTGAGAAGCAAAGCAGCACTTCTGTCTATTTCTAACTGGTGTAGAAGCATGCAAAAGTGAGAACAAAAATATTGCTCCACATGACCAAAGCTTGGTGTTGTGCTCTTTGTAGTAAACTCACAGCAAGGCAAGAATGAGATTTGGGCTCAGTCCCACAAGTATTGGCCATGCCTTTGCCTAAATTTGTACAATGGTCTTGGGGTGGGGCAGTACGGGCAAACTGCCGTGGTAGCACTTGGTAACACACTTGTTTTGTACCAGTGAGTCTCAAGGTGTTCGACTGCCTAAGGATATGACACCAACACACAAGTAAGTGGGAGGTCACATCCACCTTTCATGGTGGGGTTGCTTGTCTTACATTTGTGCTGCAGTGGAAGGTCGCAGTTCTGCTCTAGTTGTGGTCACCTGTCCCTCTTCCCTTTCCTTTTTATGGCTTGGCAATCTTAAGCTATTGAGGTGCTCCCTTTTAAGAACAGCAGAGGTCCTCTTGTGGGACAGTTTGTCCTGGCTGTCTGAACACCTAGCCAAGGAGAGACCCCTGTCTTTACTGTTTCCTAGAGCTTTCACTTTAGCCCTGATTGGCTGCCTAAGTTTTAAGATGTTTCGCATTAGAGGGCAGCTGGTTTCATCTTTGTCAACAAGCAAAACTTGTCTTGAAGCTTGTGGTCATTTCTGCGCACATACACCCTAGATGTAATAGAAAGATACCCAGATCAAAAATGCTGAAAGAAGGTAGTGTTTTGTTTAGGGGTTTTTTTCGTTGTTGTTTTTTTGGTTTTTTTAACCAAATGTGGTCTAATCTTCAAAGTCACTGTCCAGCAAGTATTACTAACAAGCATTGATCAGAGCTGTGTGAAACACAGACAGACTTTGCCTCAAAGTAATACCAATAAAGAGCAATTAAGAGAGCTTTTGCCAAAACAAGCTCACGTTAGCCTGAGAAAGGCCTAGCGTTGGCAGTGGGAGCATAATAAAATTCAGAGCTATTATTGCAATGTAAAGGCTATACAGGTAAGCAAAGACTGTAAATCATGGCTAAGGCAAATCTCTGAAATTAGGAATTACCACTTAGTGCTCCACATCTGGGGAACCTACCAGATTTAGTTGCTTGCTTCAAAAACAAAAACCACAAGACTGCTCAAAAAAATCTCACATCTCAGCAACCTTTATTGCTAGATAATTCCTTCTCCTTGTTTCTAGCTTTCTTTTTCTTTTAGAAAAAAAAACTAGATTACTAAAGCGCACCTAAAAATCAGGTAAATAGATGAGAAAAAAACTTTTATTTTGCTCGTGAGGTTAAAGATTGCTAGCAAAGATGGTGTTCATTGAACTGGATCGAGGATGAAAACCAGCGGAGCCGCAGAACATCAACTCACATACCTTTGGAGCAAGTGGTGCTGCTTCCTGAGTTGAGCAGAGAGTTTTCAGTCAGCCTGCATGCTTCTTGTCCTGCTTCTTTGTTGATCCTGTCCTCACAAAACCTGTTCCAAAAGCACAATTCAGGCAGAAGAGTGAGTCATAACGAAGGAAATTACTAGTAGATGTCATGTTTTTTTTCCAAAGGGACCGCTGGGACAGCAGTCCTGTAGCTGTACTTGCATATCCTAATGAGAATAGAGGAGATCTTTGGTGCAGCAAAGAGCCAGTACTTGACTGTGAGGGATTTATAGTCATTTTTAGTTAGACAGGCACAGACACGCTTACACAAGGTGCAGAACTGATTTCACCACCTCCCCAGCCCATTCCACAAACCTGCGTTCTATAAGAGTAGTGCCTGCTCCACGTTCTCCAAGCACCACAGGCATTAGCCTTCCACAGTGACCATTTCTAACCTTTTCATCTGCAGGAAGCTCAGTCTCCGGCTTTTACAAGGTGCGTGCCATTGACTACTGGGGGAAGGCAGGACTGTTCTCTCTTCCTGTGGAGTATGTTGAAGCTTTCAAGTGACTCTGAAGAGTGGTGCCTGGCTTGGTGACCAAGTGGTGTATGCTCCCTGCAAATGAGAACTCCCTAGAAAAATAAACTCCTCCCAGGCTGAGGAGGGAATATCGAAAGGACCTGATGAAGCAAGTTAGGAATGCAAGTTAGAAGCAACTGCCCCTATTAACTCTTCAGAGCACAAAAGACAGCATTATCCAACAGCCACAACGGACAAACCAACTGGTACAATTTTAAGAGGCTGCCATGGGACTGGGATTCATCTTGGTAATTAGGATAGATATTTATTATTTGTTATTTTACACTGAGCTAATGGCCAGGACAACCAAAGGTTTACAGATGTTAGAAA
>NW_010414402.1:17615-22311 GCF_000710305.1 Buceros rhinoceros silvestris
AAGGCACGAGGAGGACCTGTCTGAGAGTGAACTGCCTGCCTCAGCTGCCAGGCTGTCTTGACATAATGGTTTGCTGGAAGACCACACAGCAACCAGACTCATTGAGAGCGTGAAGTGAAGGGTCCTTGCTTCTCCGCTGGTTACTCACATATGCTCCAGTGGGTTGTTTCAGAGCGCTTGCCGTGTCTTCAAATGTGTGAGATTCTTCATCTTCTCACAGATGGGCCACCCATCTCTCTCTGCATTAGTGGCTGTTATTTGAATGCCAGAGCTATTTCTCTCACACAAGCAGAGGAATGCATAGCAGCTCATCCTCAAACAGGAAGAAGGCACAGGAAGCTCTACCTCCAGTCTTTGCCTTTTCTGCTTTTGCCCAGGTCACCTGTTTGCACTGTGGCTATAGGCTGCTGCCTCTTTGTGGTGGAGGCTGTAACCCTCAAAGTCCCCCTTTCCCTCCACTGCTGTCATCTAGCCTGGCCTTCTACAGCCCTTACAGCTAATGTCTCTCCCCAGCATGCCTCCTCTCTCAGTCTGTGACCTGAAGCTTGGCTGTGATTGGCCAGGAGAAAGCTGAAATGCTAGCTAGAGCCTTATGCGTTTTCATATTACAGGAGAACACTCTCTTGAATGTCTTAACTGACAACCAATTAGAAAATTAACTAAGGAGTTCGAGCTTCTGTGCTTTGCAAAGCACATGTGCTAGCCCCAGATCATGGGCTACAGAATACCTTTGGCTGTCCTTGCAGCTGCCAAACACTTTATGTAACAGCAAAGTTCCCTGAATTGCAGGGGTGCTTTTTTACTTTCCTCTTTTCACAACTGGCACAGTTTGAACTGTGTCTTTAAAATGCTTGTAGAAGGAAGGATAATGCCAGTGAAAACAGCTGGAGTGTTTTCTGTAAGAGGAGCAACTGTGTCTCACAAACAAATCCCCTACTGCTCTCTTTGCTGACATAAGCCACCTCGCCAACATGACAACAAAGGCTGAATATTTGATCAAACGTTCAGGTCTCAGACCAAAAAATTTGCACAGTAGGAGAGAGCTGAGCTACCTCAAATGGCCTTAATTTTACAGCACAGGAAAGAAACACATACAAAAAGTCAATATATATGAGGTGAAGCCTTTTATCTCCTTACCTTCTGGTTATTTGTTCATATGCTTGTGCTGAAAGCTGGCCTTAACAATTCATTTTCTCACAGATTTCAGATGAATTATCTCTTGCCTCACTGGAGGTTGAGTAAGGAGCACTTGTGACATCCTAATTTGCCAATTCCTTGACCAGAAAGTCTTGTGCAGGACAGAAAATGGCCTTTGAAGCCTACTTAATTGATATTTTTGTTAGTTTCAAAAAAGTGAGAACTTCTGCTTGGATGGTGATAGTAAAAATACATTTCAAAGTTGTTATAACTCTCCCTAATTGAAGAATCAGAATACCCAGTTTAAAAAAAAATCTAGCAGTTAAGATGTGTTGTTTTGCCAGTATGAAGTGGAACCACATTAAAAATGACTTTGTAAGTATAGATCCTTTAGAGATTTCAGTGTATCTGAAGCAGGGGAAGTGTAGGAGCTTGAGAGGACAGTTTACCGTGGTAAATTTTCCTGTTTGAGTAGCCTTCTGCTTTAAAATGTTTCCACACTGGCAGTCAGAATATAGCAGTCTTAATCAAACCAAGGACCATGCACTAATTACAGGTGTTTGGGAAAAAATGCAGCATAGATGTCATGAAGAGTTTTGCTATGCAGGGATGTAGTAAAAAATGCAAAGATGTTCAAATCATGAAAAAAAGATCAAAAATCACCACCTTGCTTTATTTAGCAGACAAGCTTAAATTGTACCTCACACAAGTGAGGTCAGTAATGGCATATATGATGCAAATGATGCAGAGCCGATGAGACCTGATGGAATGTTTGGTTTTTGCAAAGGTGCAGAACAGAGAATGGACAATTCATTTACTCTTTTGATGGATTGAAGTCTGTCTCTATGGCAAGTGATTTCTTTTAGGGCAAGTTATCATCTTCTAGAATATTTTAGGCTGGGAATTTTCCTGTAGTTTGTAACTCACACTTACTTTTTTTGTCTGGGTAAAAATCAAAGTGCTGTTTTCTCTCAAGGTTCAAGGTGAAATTCCATATGTTATTGTATTGCATATTGAAGCCACAAAAAAAAAAGGGGCAGAAATGTTACTTGCAAGGACAGAGCTTAATATGTCACAGATGCGAATAAAATCCAGTTTCTTAGGGTGAAGTCCAGCCCCTTTGAAAATCTGTCACTATGTCACTGTTTTAGGGCTTTTTCATTAAACATCATCCGAAGTGTGGAAGGCACAGTGCTTTTTCAGGCACTTCCAGGCAGTGGCAAATATATAAAAGCAGAGCTGACCACAAATGGTTCACTGTCTATTTAGAAACAAATTTTGAATATTCAGCAAGATTTTTTTTCCTTCTTTGCTGCTTTGCTATAGACTTATTCTTTTAAGTAATGAGCAAGTGTAAACAATTGCAGCAGAGAAGAGAATACGAAGTATAAAAGTTTTGCGCTAACCTTGTCTTTTTTACAGTTTACTGTCTACAGAAAATTTAATTTTAGTATTTGAAACTTGAGTTTTGTGTAACCATCTGTCACTGACTCGGTCTGATAGGGCTTCCAAAATTGCATGTTAAACTCTCCTATCTCCTCCGTTACTAGGCAGTGATTAGCGCCCCCTCACAGTTTCAGTTTTCAGAAGCACGAGATGTCGCAGGAGTGGCAGGTGCTCAGTAGTTCTCAGTAACGTCAGACCAAAGTGTGACTGCAGAGCACTTGGGTATGTCTCTTGCTGGCCACAAATCATAATAGGAAAATCTAACTGCTAGTGCAAGAGGAGATTGATTGCCTGCTTTTCAAGCAAAAGCTTCTGACGCTCTGTAACAATTTTGCGGTTGTTTGTTAAAGTGAATGCTAGGGAAACCTTTCAAATGACTGTTTTGTATTGTCTGTGTATGTACTGCATTTGTTACCATCTTTTGTGCTACCCAACAAAACCAATTTTTATAATCTTTCATATGAACCTTGTAAAAGCAGGATCTAATCATTGTGTTTTGGAGACTGCTCGAAACTCTTGTGTCAACAACTTAATCTTGAGAAGTAAAGCCTGTTCTCAAGGTATAAAAGATAGCTTGATCAGTGCAATTTCCAGCATTATATAAAAATAATATGTGAAGGGAGTGTGACCCTAAGAAATATCAAGGCTGAAGCAGGAACTTAAATGCATAGATTGCCTCAGTTACCGCAGCCCAGGGAAAACTGGTCTCACTCAATATGGTGTCATAGCTTTGGATCTCAGGACCTGCAGTGTCCTTGCTGGAAGGAGGTTCACTGGCATTTGAAGGATAACACACTTGCAGGGTTCCTCCTGCTGTTGCACAGTCATAGCCTTTCTGCCAGCACTAAAGGACCTTCTGAGGACAAAACAACAGTCCTTTTCATTTGTAAACAGCTTTTTATTTTCTCTTGTTAGTGGAAATTTTGTGCAGGATAGTGATTATGACTTGGAACCTATAAATGCATTTAAAACCAGGAATAATAGACTGGTTCCCAAGAGCTAGCTCAAACAGCAGACAGAAGTGTATCTGCCTCTGGACACACTCTAGATGTTTCATCTTGAACTAGGTGGAATGACAAGAGAAGTGTAAACTAGATGAGAATACACTTGTAGCTGCCTGCTCTATCCTACCTTGTCTTTCACATTTCCTGCAGTCTGTGGAGAGAAATGGGTATCTCCCATCTCTCTATTAACCCACCAGATCCTATGATGAGGGCATGTATAACTCCATGGTGTATTCTCCTAGAGTCACCACTATCCTACTGTGCACCTGGAGTCACAACCTTGTGTGGCTGAGGAGGGATTTCACTGCCTAACTCGTCTGGACAAACTGTATCAAGCACAATAAGGATGCACTTGATCCTGCATATAGATCCTTCTTGCTAGAACTCTCATCTGCTGTGGTCTTAGAGTTCTAATATTAAAAATTCCACTTCTTTAGAACTGGTAGTACTGGTCAGAATGTCCTGGCCAAAGGCCAGGTTAACATTGAGTAATCACTTGTGATACAAGTCCTAAGTTCACAGATCTCCACTTCCTCATGGGCGAGGGGGGCAAGCGGTGAACATTCAATCAGTGCACTGACCTTGCACTTAGTCCAGCACAAAGGGCTTATACTTTTTCAACACTCAATAGTCTCTGTGTTTCTGTTTGCATTGCCTGCTGCTGCTTTTCTGTTTCTGTCCTTAGCTTTACATGGTAGCTCCCCGACAGGGTAGGTTTCCCTAGACCAGAAGAGCGAGGTACACCTTTATTCAGTGCTGGCTGAAAGCCTTAGGACTCCCACCTGAAGATCCTGGGAAATGCAAGCTTGAGAGACTTCCCTGCAGCCTTGAGATACTGTCCCTGGCCTTGGAGAAGAGTCTGTAGTCAGTGGTTTTCATGGTCTGTCCAACAGATGTGGTAGATAATCATCGGATACTGTAGCTAAGATTGTGCAAGCATCTTGCGGAAGCTGTTTTATAGAGTAGAGCTCCGAAGGTCTTCACTCAGTATCAACCTTGTGCCACATACCTTTTGAAAGCTGCAGAGGCTGATCAGCTTGGTCTTCCCTCTATGCTTGGCAATCATGACTTGCAAAAATTTGTGTGACTGACAAACTGCAGGGTTCAGC
>NW_010414402.1:22392-54629 GCF_000710305.1 Buceros rhinoceros silvestris
AGGGTGCTGGGGGTGTTCTGGACTGGTATTTTTATTCACATGGAACATTCAAAGTGAATATCATTTTACTAAGAGCAGTGGGAAATACATGTCCAAAATGCTGACTCCAGTTACCCTTTTTCTGCATGGAGTTGTCTAGATGCTATTCTTTTGGTTCCCTCTAGCTATGAAATTCTTACCCATAAAATCTGTTGCTTCTATATCTTTCAGTTCTATACATCTCAGATGGATTATGAAGGCAGTGAGGAATAAGTTACTACTTATGCCATTAGAAATGCAAGTAGCTACTCATTTAAAGCAATATCCCAGTGTTACTGAAAGGAACATCTGCTTTACTGCATTTGTGATTCAGGGGCTCTGAAATACTTTGTGCAGACTTTCGAGTGTTCAGATGTACCAAAAATAACCTTAAGATATTACCAGGCAGCAAAGATCACACTGTAAACCTCATCTCAGAATTGTGTTCAAGAGTGTAGCTTCAGAATTTGAATTAAAATGTTGGTGAGAGAGGTACATTGTGTATGCCCGGGCCCTGCAGGGACCCGCAAGTCTTTGTTGCTTTGTGCAGCCTCACCTGGGACCTCCACCCACATAACGCTTGCCCATGGTCCCCAAACTCTGTTCAGCTCATCCCAGACCCCTGTCTCCTTGGGAACCTTGCTGCAGGTAGCTCTGCCTCTGACCCACTCTCTGTCCTATATCTGGCTGGAGCCACCTTACAGGCATGTCTGTGTTCAGCCCTGTGCCTTGCTGCCCTTGCTTGCTGGCTGGACTTCCTAGGCGAACCCCAGACCTGCCCTGTCACCATGCATTTGTTTGACAATTTGCACTATTGGGGGACCTGTCCCTGACATCACCCCTGCCCTGCTCTCCCTGTTTGGTGGCAGAGAGGGACACTGCCTCACCTGTGTTGGAACCACCCTTGGTGAGCAGCCCTACTCTTCCTGCTCCCCAGTAGGACAGCAGGTAATAAAAAGCAGTTTCAGAGGTGTTTTTTTTTTAAAAAAAGAAGATTTATTGACATGCCACTTTAGATATTGCCTTGAAAATTCAAATATCAATACTGTACTGCACACAGTTTACAAATATCCCAACATCTTCATGTGCTCTTCAGGAAAACACATGAGTCCATACTATGACTTTTTTTATTACCTGAGTGACAACTTCAAGACCAAGAGGTCTGGTTTCTGTGCTTAAGGATAGGATCAGAAGTGTACTTCTAGCAGGCCCCTGGAAAGAAAGAGAAATAAACTTTAATCCTTGTCAGTAAATTTATGAAGTGCTTTAACAGCCTTTTAGTCTTCAGTGAAGCTGGAGCTACAACCTTCCTAGGGTACTTCTGAATCACAGTACAAGATTAGGATGAGGGGAGGATTGTGAGTGTTGCTGTTTGCATTGCTGTGTGTCTGTTGGCATAGTACTTGCGCAGCCTTTGTTAGTCTCAGTTATCCATGAGTTTTCAGCTTCTGTGAGCACCTAGGCATGAGCCTCCAAACCAGCTACCCTCCCTTGCTGCAGGAAGCAATACAGAGGGTCTTGGGGAAGGGATGCCTATACCAGTGCATACGGGGACTGCCAGCACCTGTTCTGTAGTGGAGGACTAGCTCACAAACGATTATCCATTCCAAAGATTTCAGCTGCTCTTTCTTGGCCAGCAGTGCAGAACACGTGTATTACTGTGGCATCCATCCCCCAGTCCAGGTGCTCACATCTGGCTTAGTAAAGGGCAAATCTCCAGCAAAGCAGTGTGCGTGTGAAGGGTGTGGGCACTCAGCTGCCCACAAAGAGAAATTTCTGCCTCCAGCATAGCTGTAAAAAAATTATCTGCCTATCCCATGGAGAGCACATGAGCTAGAAGGTCAGCACCCATGCCTCCAAAAAAAAAGTTCTCAAAATGGGCTTTAGGCCACCTCTGTTCGTATGCATGTGGTGCAGTTGCTGACTTCCCCTGATAGCAGATGCAGTCAGAATGGCTCAGTGCCCCTGGTCTCTGCTACTCAGACTGACAAGGGCACAAATCATCGTGAAGATAAGAAGAATGAGAGTGCCTCTTCCTGGAGGCAGCTTCTCTTTTCCTGCAGGACGCTGCACAGACCTGAGGTAAGATGCTATTATCCAGATGGCCAAGGCAAACATTTCTAAGTGCAGAAACACCAGGTTGTTACACCTGTGCCTATCCTATCAGAGTAAAAAAGCTGATCTTGCTTTCGTAGTGTGCCAGTTTCAGCACACAGGATTCCTGTAAGGGCAAACTTGGGGTGCAGAACCACCCTGTAACAGACTCTCTCTTGGCTTGGACTTCCCTTTACAGCTATTTTCTTATTAAATACGTGTTTTCTTATTTAAAAAAAAAGGTGCTAAAAGAGTACAACTTAGTTTGCTGTGGTTCTGGGGCATCTACAGTAAATGTGATCACCTACTCTACAGGCTGCCAGTGCAGCCATTTCAGTGAGTTTGCTAATTAGCCTGAAGTACCTGACTGAAGCACAGGCTGGAACTGGCCAGACATGCAGATTTCTTCCTGCTTCTGACGCACAATGCGCTGAATGGCTGGGGGGAGACCACGGGGGTTACGTGAGAAGATCAGGGAGTAGCCATCATCACAGGAGCCATCTTCCTTTAGACTGCGGCAGGCGTAGGTAATGGCATAGTTATCATAGTCAGTGTCAATCACCCAGTAGTTGTCCCCTGAAACATCACAACACACAGATTGTCACAATGGCCAAAACAGAGCAGAGGTGCACCTAGTCATGCCACAGGGAGATGCCTTACTTTGGCCCATGGCAGGAACAGCTAAAGTCACATCTAGATTGTCTCCACACCATGAAGTGAAGAACTGGGACAAACACAGGTTGTCTTGAGACCATGTTGTTCCCCATGA
The DNA here is from genome assembly GCF_000710305.1 of Buceros rhinoceros silvestris. Lineage (NCBI taxonomy): Eukaryota > Metazoa > Chordata > Aves > Bucerotiformes > Bucerotidae > Buceros > Buceros rhinoceros. Next base: position 25,274 of record NW_010414402.1, read on the forward strand.
TGCTCAGTGCATTTTCACCTTTGGTTTCCTAGGCTAGAAGTGTTACGAGGACTAGAACTTTCAGGTTTTCAGTTTCAAAAAGTCTCTTTATGTTTTTCACTCACATGTGAGGGCATAAATTTTGGACATACAGATTACATTTCCTGTACAAGGCTCGAAAACATGCCTTCTGTTTTCCAGCCTTGCTTAGCATTTTGGTGTGGCTTATCTGCTAGTCCTAAGTGAATGTACTTCTTTCTAACTCATTAGCAGGCCAATTCCTGCCCGGCTTCTACTGCTGGAGTCTTACAGCTATGGGAGACTCAAGCATAAAGTGTGGGGTGTGCAGGGTGCATAACTGAGGTTCAGCACAAGCAGGTTCTGCAAGGGGGACTTCAGTTAACAGCTGCATTTTGTTGAGTCCAGCTAAGTCTGTCCGAGAACTGTGCCTTGCTGCTGGAGTGCAGATGTAGGTCCATGTTAGCTACGTAGCCCTCTGATTTGTATGCCTCCCATTAACTGTGAGGAGTACAAGGACGACAGACACTCAGCACCTTTATAATGCCTGCTGCAGCACTGTGCTCAGGAAGTATTGCTTCCCTAGTTTGAGCACCCCACTTGGCTGTACACAACCTACGTGTATGGCTCACTGACTCCAAGCTGCATCCTCCCTGTTAATACGTATTGTGTTTAAGTGGGGTCTCTGGAGAGTCTCTGGATCCTGTGGAGATAAAAAGCACTGCTTGGATAAAGTTTCTTCCCAAAAAAGGATGCTTTGTCTCCACTTTGAGCAATCTGAGATCAACTGGTTTTCCTGCTTATAAACTGAAACACACAAACCTCGGCAGCTGTAAGCTATCAGCCAGCACCAGGGGGCTGGAGAAGTACACTTACCACCGCTGGAGAGGTAGCTGGCCAGGCCCTGGTAGGTCATGTACATTTTTGCTGGAGTGGTTGGGTCAGGTACTGTATACTGAGCAGCCATGTCAGCACAGATCACCCAGAACCTGCAAGGAGATCCATGAGACTGGAGGTAAACCCTGTGGCATGTGAGCTTCAAATGAGAGTCCTTCACTCGGACACAAGAATCAGGCTACAGTTCAGCACAGCTACCTCAGGCATGGACTTTATTAATGCAAAGTCACTGTTTGTCATAAAGTAATGCAAATCTGTGACACCCCCTCCGTCACTGACAGTGATGTTCCATCTCACTAGAGTGTGGCTGGGGCAGTGCTCTGTCTTTTCTTCAGCTCAGCAGGCTTTTTACCTCCTGTTTCTGTACAAGTAGAGAATCAGCAAGCAAGAGAGTGGACATCATTTCTTGACTCCCTAGTCAAGCAGTTTGCAGAGTGAGCTGACCAGCATTTGGGCTCATTTGCTGTATCCCTGGGCAGAGGTGGGGAGACTTTCGTCTCTCTAACTCTTCCTAGCTGTATTGGCAGAGGGAAGTCTGATACAAGTACAGAAATAATTACAGCCACTCTACTGTGCAAGCTAGTTAAAGGCTTTCGCACAGGCTTTGAAAACCCTGTAGGTGCCTGAACAACCTCTCTTCATCATCCATTCCTTCTAATGCCCTTCTCTGGTTGGTATCTGTTTTGAATACCATCTGTGTCTTAGCACAGTTTGCAAGCTTTACCTGGATTTGTGAAACAGTGGAAGGGTCTTCTTTCCCTTCCTTGCACAGGCTGCACTTCTCTTTACCCTTGCCATTGCAGAAATAAATTCCCATGAGCCTTAAGACTCCACTTGATTTCTGAAGAGTCCTTTCAGGAATCTTCCCACCAACACTGTGTGACATGCCTGTAAATGGGGCATGCCTTGCCCATTCCAAAATATCCTGGAGAGCTATGTTAAACTTTATAATAGAGCTAGTGCTAGCCTACTGGAAGCCCCAGATTTTCTTTTCTCCACCCAGAAAGCTATTTGATCCCTTTACATGCGGTAATTCCTTATAGTAACCATGACCAACAGACAAGACTCTTAAGCATCCTTCCATGTGTCTATTCAGGCACCACAGTGGCATTCAAGAGTTAACCATGTGTTTTCCTCAAAAGTCCATCCAGCACTGTACTGAAAGATGTGAAAGTAATGCTCACTTAGACTATCCTTCCCCTGAACCTCTCAGTGAGATGAGAGCTCTCCTGCCCTCACAGTTCCACAGGCTCCACTAGCTCCTCTCACTTGGTTGCAACACATTTACCTAACCACTCCATCCATTCAAGATTTGAGTTTATGCTTGAATTTTTGAAGTAGTTCTGTGATAAACCCAGACCAGAGCCAGGCTAAGAAGTAACCCGCAACTCAAAAGTGTCTGTCTTCTAATATACTACCTGGATTGAGCTTCCCTTTTTGATGAAGAAAACCCATCTGGGTTTTGTGCTCAGGATAGATCACCATCAATTACCCCCTCCTTTAGTACCTTGTAGCAGCAGCTAGAGCTGAAAGTCAAGACAACTCACCCAAAAAGCTTCACTCGGCCTTTGGAAGATGCTGTCATTGTGCCATCTTCCTCCACAGTGTATTCAGCAGAGATGTTGTCCTGAAGGAAAAGGCCTTCTGGATCCTTCTTGGCCAGTGCATACCATTTCCCTGCATACTAACATGAAAAGACTATGAATATTTGCATTAATCACCATGGCAAGATTGGCACAAAAACATTTTTGTAAACATAGTACCCTTCTGATTAACTGTTGACTGGCCTATAGGGCAGGTCTGATTTTGAGTGGGTGTGTAACACATGTGTGTAACTATGCCACCTGATGAACCCTTGCCTCTGTGCCTAGCAGCTCTCCACTTCCATGTGTATGTACTCGTTGTCATGTTCTCATCACAGTGATCTCACACTGAAAGCTTCTCCCATCCTGAGATGCCTGCTGGGAGTCAAGCTGGTTCTTCCCTACTCCTATTCAGACCCCTGCTATTCTGTGGAAGATGTCATCAATACCAAATTGCAACCACAAAGACTTGAACAAGCTGGCTGTAGACAGTCTTGTGGCTGCTGGGAGCCATTGATCTCTGGTGGTAGAAGGGTCTACCCAGCAAAGCAGAAAATTACTCTGTGCCCTGTGAAAAGGAAAGCACGTTCTGGGGATGTTAGCAGCAGGGGGAAATGAAACGAGATTAAGGGGAAGAAAATGCCTAGGAAAAATGGAATGTCTGAAAACGTACAAGCAGTATCTAGTAAAATGAAAACAAGATCTAAACAGGTGACTGACAGAGAGGAAGGCTCTCAAAGAACTTAACTGTGTAAATTCTGATTCTTCAGTGAAGCTAATGAGATCAGTGTGGCATGCTTAAGCCTGATTCAGAGTCCCTAATTACAATTACAGGAGCCTGAGAAATGCAAATACAGGAGCGTGAGAAACTTAAAAACTGAGATGTTCCCAAAGCTCTGGGTTTGTTTCCAAGAAAGCCAATCTTGTATAAAGGAAGTGCTGGCCCCACCTCTGCTGCAGCTGGGAGTGACTTTTGCTGAGGAACAGTCAAAATAGGTACGAGCACACGTGTCTGCAGCTTTCCAACACCAAGTTAGCCCAGATTTCCTCGGAGGCAAGCAAATTAAATGCTGTGTTTAAAAGAAACTCAGTCTGTGTTCAGGATACAAAACTAGATAAACTTTCAGTTTGCTGTGATTCCCAAGAATGGCTGGTGGTGAATGCAGCTCCCTGAGGGCATGCATTTGGGCTTTTTCTCTGATGGGGATCTAAATTGTTTCATTCTGGATGACTCAAAGCTGAGATCTGTATTGAGCTTCCAGCTAACAGAGTATAACATCTAACTGAATGACAACCCTGAATTTCAAGGATGGTTTTACCATAATGCTCAGAAGGTAAAACAAGAGTGAGAAAAGCAAACTACAAAAACAGTCTCTGAGAGACAGCACACAAAAGAAGTTAACTTCTTGATGAGGAACCCCTTTAGATTAACACAACTCATATCCTGGAAAAACAGTTTATATATGATGCTTCTTCACATATACTGTCCAAGTAACCATAATTACCCTTTTTGGATCAAAATTGTCTTTCACAGAGAAAGACTCCACTGCACAGGTCTGAGCTAGGCTGTATTCAACAGTGGAGAAGATTGAGGCCAGGAAAACATACTGTGCGTATTTCATTCTGCAAGACAAAAGAAAACATGGAGTTTTACTTCATGCAGTAGATGTGCTAGTACTGTGCTTACAGCTACATTCCTGTCAATTTAAAACTAGTTTCTTTCCATTCTGAGTAGGGTAACAACTCCTCCACTGAGAAATCAATGTGTCGTCGAGGTGCCTAAATCCAGCCAAAACTAAGCATCAGTGGCAATTACTTTGGAAGAGTATTTTGATTATCAATAGTAGTATTGTAGGTCATGATATTTTTACATTATAAATCGAGCCAGACTCTGGATAAGGTTGTTAGAATTACTAAAAATTAGAATTATTTTTTCATTTTTGTTTTCACAAGAAGAATAAGATCCCGATGAGCTCTGGTAAAGCATATTTCATGCTTTCGAGTCAGCAAAGTTGTGTTCTTTATGACCAGTTTTCACGACCAAAACAGGCTCTTCCTAGCTGTCCACTCTTATGGCAAAATACACCTCGGTATTGTCTGCACTCAGAGCATTCCCTCTACAAACATAACAAATAATATTAATTTCTAGAGGCTTGATTTGCCGTTGCAGCACAGCCGCAAGTTGACTATGGCTTTGTTTCCTTGGGGATCCTGGCTCTCCGTATTGCAGCATATTTGTTTCTCACACTTTGGGAAGATAGCAGCTGGATATACATTCTTGCAGAGTATTTGACCCTGAATATCTGTTCTGATGCCAATATAAAACAGTTAACTGAAGCTTGCCTGCAGCATCTAGCCTGAGCTCCGGAGCCAGGACTTCAAACACCTGAGCAGCTACTCTGTTTCTAGCTGCAATTTTTTTGGCTACTCTGCAGTGCAAGCTGCACTTCCCTGCTGCAAGAGATGCTAATGTGGCCTGCTTCTGCTGAAGAGAGACCTACCTGTTGGAGCAGAGATGTTGGAGATCCCCCAGACTACTCAGCTTCAGTCTTTGAACTGCAATCAGCAGGAGCGTTTTGTGTCAATTGCTCTCCAGCTGCCTTTAAATAATGAATCTGCAAAGTCACTAATTGGTATTTTTGCTCGTGTGCCTGAATAAAACGCTTAATCTTGGATAATCCATTATGTAAAAACCACTGTAATCCTCACACTGGTGGGTCTGACTGCTATACTAATACAAACACAGCTTTTACATAATGGAAAAAGCTGCCTAGAAAGCTAATAAGTCTGCTGATGTGATTGTACCACACCTTTGTCTCATTGAAGTCTCTGTGCTTCTAACACGTGCTAGGAGAATAAGCACAGAGCGTTAACCAGAGAAACTCATGGACTATACATATTCATCTGCATAGGCACATGTTACTATTTAACGACTTGCATGGGGGTAGATAAATAATTAGATATTCCAATATCTCCATCATCGAATTAAGGTAGTCCTTGCAAGAATAGAAGATGTTATGTGTTATCTGCCGAGGGGGGAAAAAAAGTGCAAAAATAAAGATTTTTCCTTCATGTTTTCATCAAAATCTTGGAGTCCCCAGTTTTCCTGTGCACTGAAATATCTTCACACACATTCTTCCCAGCTCATCTTGTCAACATTTGCAGTTAAATAAATACTTGTCCTGGTTTTGCTGGGACAGAATCATAGGCCTGCCATGGCCTGCAGACCATTAGCAGTTTCTAGTCAGCCAGGGCAGCTCACCCCAGCTGGCTCACAGGAATACCCCAGGCTTTAAACATCATGCTCCGTATAAAGGGGGAAGTTTGCAGGGTGCAGGATGCGTGGTGGTGGCTTGTCTCCTTGGGCCCGTTCTGACACTGTTCCTCTTCCTTCTCCTGAGGACTGCTTTCCCCTTTATTGTGACCACCTGTACATTTTATGGTTTATACTGGCTTTTGGTATTAGTTTGGCTGTTTCATTAACAGTATTTTCATTGCAACATGTGGATCTCCTCTCCTTTTTCTACTCCCCCTTCTTGGCTGTGGAGGAGTCATTGGGTGATAAAGCAACTGCTGTAGTTTAGCCCTGGATATGGGCTAAACATAGACAGTTTATTTGGTGACCCTGTTTAAATAACTCACATGGGAGAATTCTGGACCTTTAATCTGAGAGTCTCAATGGGTCGAAGTTTTAAAGGATTTGACCAAATCATTACATGCATTCATTATGTTGGTAGGATGATTGCTGGGCACAGTTCTCTTGTATTTATTTCTAGAGTTGCTTTTTGAAGCCATGGGCAACTTCACTGTTGTTGCTTATTGGTTTTATGTGGTTTATTGCTTCTGGGATTGGGGTTAGAGATGCCACTCTGCTAGGTTCTTTGGCATTTGGTTATGGTATTTTTAATTCTTTTATTATTATGAAGACTTCTGATTTCTATGGAATGGTAGTGGGCAAAGAGAATTTGGTATATCCTTGAGATGCTTTCATCACCTTGATCATATTGTTAGGGCTTTTTAATGTTTTTCGGTTCTTTGTCATATTTAGACTTAAATACTGGTATAGAAGTGGGCACAGTGCAGCTATCTCAGACCTTGGTGATGGGCGATGCAGCTGACCTATGGGTCCAATCAGTGCCTGTATCAGTCACCCCTCTGCAAAGAAGAAATACGTAAAAAGAGCAGGTCTTGCAGGTAGATTGATCACAGGGAGACGACTCTAGCTCTAAGCCTAAGAGACTTGCGAGATATATGTAAAGATTACAGTTGTCATGAAGGTGAGCAACTAGTTATTTGTCTGTCCCAGTGGTGGAGTATGGTTGCCAATAGTTTGGACTTAGAGAGTAGAGAATCCAAGCAATTGGGACTGATGGCTTGAGAAATGGATATTGACAGGTGTCTTGCAAAAGAGGCACATTCTCTCTGGAGGTGACTCCTCCTGAGCATGAGGAACGGGTATCCCTTTAGAGATGATGTTGTATGCTGCCCGGGCAAGTGGACAACCATTGAGAGAGGTGTTAAGAATCTGAGGGAACTAGCTCCGTGGGAGCTGATTTTTGCTGACCTGGATGACCCATGGATACCATTAGGTCCAGATGAACTCCATAGTCCCAAATTCATGTGGGGCAAATGGGTATTGAGTTTGCCACTGTCGTATGCCAACATGTTATCATTAATTAGCTATAGCTCTCTTCCTCCCCGTGGGTTGATGTCTCCAATGTTGAAAAACTATTTAACAAATCCATGGAACTGCTCAGAAAGATGTATGAAATATTCTTCTAGATGGAGGATAGGTTCCACTCTCCACCTGTACTGACAAGTGTCTCAGCTGTACAGAGAAAGTGTTCTCCTGTAAGGCCTGCTCAGGAGAGAGGGTACATGCCACCAGGCACCCTGTGGTTTTCCCTGTGTTACTGTAGGGAAGACATGGGAAAATGGGATGGAAAACATACCTCAGTCTTACAAGCATGCATGCAGGAGGTGCTAGGTAAAACAATCAGAAAAGGGCGTCCTTGCAATAAAAGGCTGCTCCAGTTTCCTCTGGGCAGCACCCCCGATGGCAAAGATGATCTTCTGATCCTTATTTACGAGATGTGAGTAATGGTGATGGAAGTATAGTCCATGTGAGCTGCTTGCACACATATGCTGACAGTGAGCACTCTGTCTGGAATTAGAGGAGTCCTGCCTCTAGCCAGGTGGAGTAGAGGGGTAACGGAGTTTATTGGATTGTGTGGGTTTGATGGCCTGGTACATCAGAACCACAGGAATATAGGGTTTTGGTGGACACTGCACAATGCAAACTGATGGATCAGTTTGATGCCATCAAGCTCCAGAGGCAGAAGCCATTTTTATTTCTGGAGTGACAGGAGGACCCTAGGCACTGACTATAGAAGAAGCTGAAGTGATTCTGACTGGACATGAGTGACAAAAGCACTGTATTATGACTGGTCTAGATGCCCCATGCGTTCTTGGTGTAGATAATCTCAACAGAGGGTTTTTCAAGGACCCAAGGGGTACTGGTGGCAATTGGTGTAGCAGTGATGGAGACGGAGGAAATTAAATGGCTGTCTACCCTGCCCAGTTTATCAGAAGAGCCTCATATTGTGGGGCTGCTGAGGACTAAGGAAGAAATGGTGACCATTGCTACTACAATGATCCACCAGTGACAATACTGCACTAATCAAGACTCTCTAATCCCCATCCAGAAGCTGATCTGTCAAGTGGAGAGTCAAGGAGTGATCAGCAAGACACGCTCACCCTTGAACAGACCTGTTTGGCCAGTGCAAAAATCTAGTGGAGAATGGAGACTGACGGTAGACTCTGGTGGCCTGAATGAAATCACACCACCACTGAGCGCTGCCGTGCTGGACGTGGTAGAACTTCTATAGGAACTAGAGTCAAAGGCAGTTAAGTGCTACGCCACAACTGATACCACCAACGCATTCTTCTCCGTTCCTCTAGCACCAGAGTGCAGGCCACGGTTTCTCCTGGAGAGGCGTCCAGCACAGCTGGAATTGACTGCTGCAGGGCTGGGAACACAGACCCACCATTTGCCATGGACTGGCTCAGTTTACTCTAGAAAAGTGGAGCTCCTGAACATTTGCAATGTATCGATGACATCATCATATGGCATGGAAGTTTTTGAGAAAGGGGAGAAAGTAATGAAACTTCTGAAAGCTGGTTTTGCCACCAGAAGGTGCAAGGTCAAGGGACCTGCACAAGGAATCCAGTTCTTAGGAATTAAATGGCAAGATGAGCATCACCAGATCCTGATAGATGTGAGTAATAAAATAAGAGCTGTGAACTAATAAAAAGGAAACACAAGTTTTCTTAGGCAGTGTGGGTTTCTAATGCATATTCCAGACTACAGTCAGGTCATGAGCCTTCTCTATGAAGTGAATTAGGAAAAGAAAGATTGGCCCCAAGCACCAACAGGCCTTTGAACAAATCATGCAAGAGAGAGTTCACACAGTAGCCCTTGGGCCAGTCTGGGCAGTCAAAAGTTGTTCTATGCTGCAGCCAGGGAAAATGGCCCTACCTGGAGTCTTTGGCAGAAAGCAACTGGGGAAACTCGAGATTGATCTCTAGGGTTTTGGAGTCCAGGAGAGTCAGAGGGCCACTGCACTCCCACTGAAAAAGAGATGCTGGCAGAGTATGAAGCAGTTAGAGCTGCTTTGGAAGTGACAACTCCTTCTGGTGCTGTGATTGCCGGTGTTGAACTGGACGTTTAAAGGGAAGATTCTCTCCACACATCATGCAACTGATGCTGTGTGGAGTAAGTGGGTCACATTGATCACTCAGTGGCTTGAATAAGGAATCCCAGCTGCCCAGGAATCTTGGAATGGATCATGGACTAGCTAGAAGGCAAAGGTCTTGGGATGTCACTGGGGAGAAGTTCATGTGTGCTGTAGAGGCCCCACTATACAATAAATTATCAGAAAATGAGAAGCAACATGCCTTCTTTACTGATAGATCTTCCTGTACTGTAGAAAAAAAAGCATAGATGGAAAGCTGGTGTGTGAAGTCCTACATGATGAGTCACAGAAGTGGCTGAGGGTGAAGATGAATCAAGTCAGTTTGCAGAGGTAAAAGCCATCCGGCTGGCTTTAGATATTGCTGAGTGAGAGAACAAAAGGTGAAAGTATCTCAAGTAGACCTGGATTGGCAGCATAAGGATGCGTTATTTTTGGCCTAGTGGGCCCATGATACCTCAGGCCATCAAAGTAGAGATGACATACAGATGGGCTTGTGATGGAGGGCTGGACTTAACCATGGACGCTATCGCACAAGTCATCCAAGAAAGCAAAATGTGCAAAATTAAGCAAGCCAAAACAGAAGCGTTAAAACAGAAGTTTTAGCAGAAGTTAAAACCTGTGTGGTATGGAAGGTGTTTGTTGAAATACAAGTACGGGAGGGCCTGGCAAATTGACTATATCTCACTACTATGAATATACCAAGGTAAATGCCATGTGCTTATTATGATGGAAGCCACTACTGGATGGCTGGAAACACAGACACCCCATGCCACTGCCCATAACACTGTTCTGGACCTTGAGGAGAAAATCTTGTGGTGACATGGCATCCCAGAAAGAACTCTTTCATTTCTGTTTTCACTACAGCCTTCTCTTCTCCTGATTCCCCTTCTTGGCTAGGGAGGAGTCATCAGATAATAGAGCAACTGCAGGAGTTTAGCTCTGGATATGGGCTAAACCAAGACCATACTATAGCTCTCCTTGAGATGTTCTTCCTAGAAGCCTTCCATGGGAATGCAATAAAGCACAAAAAGAAGAAAAGGCAGAAATGGCTAGAAAAACCTTTTTCATAGCTAATCATGCACGCCATTCTTACAGTTTCCCCAGGTGCCCAAAGATCTTCCTCAGCTGCAAAGACTACCTATGTACTTCTTCCACTCAGGCTCATCTTGGAGACTTAAAACTTCAGGCACTCACCTAGGAGTTGCCAGCTAGCAGTTCCTTCTCCCACTTGGCTGGTGGGTGCTGGGGAGCCCTGGACATATCCAGTAGGGATGGCTTTATAGTTCCTATGGAGTAAACCCGGGTGATCCTGAATCACCTGGTACTGATCCAAAAATCTGGACATTCAGAGTAAGGCTAAAGCCTACCAGATGTGTTGTCTTGCTGCAGAGATTTCTTACAGCTGCTTGCCCAGGAGTTCCTGAACAGAAGCATACAACCTCACCCTGCAGCTGGTGTGAACGGCCTGCTTTCCAGGCGACTTGTTTAGGGTGGCCCATTATCGGGGAAAGACATTTCTTGCTTGTGGCCAGATGAAACTTTGATTTGGCCTCTGTGCAGCTTCCACTTAACACTTTATAGGAGGCAATGATATTTTGTATGTGTACATCTGGCAGAGCGTCTGAGATTGTCCTGTTCATGCCATCTCCATGGCTTCAAAAGCAACCTGGGCAAGTTCACAGGGCAGTGGCCTGCTGCTAACTGGGACAGGAAGATAAAAGCACCCATCCTAGGCTGGGGTTGATCAGGAGCAAGTGCCACAGCATGCCCCACTCCAGCTGATGGAGGGGTTGGGTGCAGCCTCCATGCCCTCCCCAGTCATGGCTCTTTATGAGTGGCTTTCTTTGGTGCAGACGGAGCACTTTGGGACTGGCCAGTGTTATGCAAAATGGCCTCTTCTTCTCCCCAAGTACTTTGGCTGGGTTTATCCAGTGATTCCAAGACCTGGAGTGGGAAGTTGGCACACTACAAGCTGCTGCGATGAGATACTGCCCTCTTCGTGTCCTGAGCAATGTAGATCTACCTTGTATTGCCTGGGCCTGTTGGCCTGATTTTCTAGAAAGGTGCCAAACAGTCCATTTGCTGAACTAATCCTTCAGCTACAACCGTCTGCTCACCGTATGTACTGTGCTCCAGGGATAAGCAGAGTCCCTGAAATGATTGGACAGGGCTGGTGGCTTCCAGCACTGAGTGTGACAATAACCAGCTCTGTTAATTCACGCACAGCTCGTTACCTATCGCCTTGCACACACACTGTGCTGCCTACCTTCAGTTCCCCTGGCACATGCTCCTTGTACTCGCATCTTCTTCACCAGCAGCATTTACTTCATTTAGAATTGAAAGGAAAAACAACAGAAAGCCCATTTCATTTCTTTAAAATGCTTGACCACTTAAAGATTGTCATAAAAAGTAACTTCTCGAACTGCTTTTTGAGGGCTAGATGCCCACTAGATTTTCAAAGGACTTTCCCCTGATACTGAGCCCAAGTGCAGAAGTGTGGTTTTCCGCTCTGACATGGGGATTTGAGAAAGAACTGCAGTATTTTCTGTAAATTGGAGGGGCTTTGAAACACTTATCACTTCATCTGTTTCCAACAAAACAGATTAGTTTATGTCTGTGTGAGACATAGGTGACACTCGAAGCCATGCTTAGGTGACCACTTAATCCCCTGGGGATTAGAAACTTGCTAATAATAGCTAATCACAGCACAAGATTTTGGTTGGTGACCATAACATCTGTTACTGCATTACTCACTGCTTGGAAAAAGAAAACGAAATCAAACTAACATCCATTTTCACAGTATTATGGTAGATTGTGCTGGGCATTGAGAAAAAAGGGAGGCATCAAAGCACTGAAGCTTATTCCTATGCCTGTTAAATTTGATGTAACATGAAAGGGATATTACAAAAGCAAAGGTGCATTGCAGGTTCTCATTGTCAACAAAGATATCCAAGGGCTTGTTCCAGACCTGCTCATCTAAGCTGGCTGTTTTTTAATAGAAGAGGTGGCCTGACCAAATGAAACATATATTCAGTGTACTGGACTCAGCACAAGAGTAACTGGTGGGTTTAATGGCCTGCAGTAAAACAGATATGCAGATGGGATGATTAATGTTATCTTCTGCCCTATCCTATGAAATACAGCAGCAGCAGTTTTGGATTTCCTACCCCTAGCAGCCCCCCTCTTTCTGCCTTATTATCGGAATAAGCGTTGGGTAAACTGCTCTAGGAATTACTGCAATTGAACTGCCAGCGCGGATTTAGCAACTTGTGCTAGCTCAGCAGCCAATGGCACAGTATGAGATCTCTGAATAGCCTCCTGCATCAGGTATTAAGTTCCCTCCTGTACAGCAGGCAATCAAGTTGTAGGCTTGTTTACCAGGGTGCTGCAGAACAGCTATATGTAGATCGTTTTGGGACACCCTTGACAGCTATTGTAGTTGTTACTGCACTGTAAGTAAGTCAGGAAGATTTCCTCATCTAGCTTTAGATCTAATTTGTGATGCTGAGATGCAGGGCTTCCTTCTGGGGTGTCACACTGTGTACCTGCATTGCTGGAGGACCCATGTCGCAGTCCCAGGGCTGCCAAGGGCTTAGAGGACAGCAATAGTCTGCTCTACTCCCTCACCAGGGCAGGAGCAAGGAGAAATAAGGCTTTCCCATAGTGGCACACCACATAAAGGCTGTTGGCTAAGAGGTTTTATGCTTCTGTGACTTCTCAGAAATGCTGATATTTTCCAATTAAGAGAGTGATGCAACACAAATAAAGAGGAAATCATTTGACATTTGTTCCTCTATGGTTCAAGGGTAAGGTTCTTGGGTGTGTTAAATCGTTAGATAAAAAGGCATTATAAATCACTGCCTTATGACTTTCAACGTGCCATTCAAATAACTCACAGCTTTAAATGACGTAAACTGAAAGGCACCTTTCCCTTCTGAAGCATGATAGTGTCATTTTGGCTAAACATATTGACTGACAATTGGTAGAGTAGGGGCTCACATGCTCCCATGCACATAACACATCTCAGACACCAACAGACACACATATCCCCCCCAGTATGCATGCAAGGGCAGAGACTCCTCAGAGCAGGGGAGTTGAGGAGCCTCATCTCCTCCGCTGTGCTGGATGTGTAGCCAGCCCCAGTGAGGACTGGTTTTCTCAGAGCCATTGTCAAGGGCTTGGCGGCAAAACTAAGTTACAGCTTCTCCCCCAAACATTTAAGCATCTTCCTGTCTTGGCAGCACAGGGTGAATGCAAAGCTGGCTGAAATCTCTCCTAAAGTGGGATTTTAACATACGGGGTGGAATCCACCGGCAAAAGAGGCAGATCAGGTTTTGTGCCATCTCCTAGTTTGTGTATGGGCGATGGTTTCAGCTTGGTCAGTGAGCTGCTGAATTTCACGCTCCAAGCCATGACAGTTTCTCTAATGACCTGTAGCTACTCTGTACCAAAAGACCATCCATGCCTGAGGCAGCCTGATCAGAAAATAACTTTTATAAACATCAAGTAAAGAGGTGGATATTTTGGTGGTTGCTTTCTAGTATTTACTACTAGGCATACTGCTGACTTGTCTATATGCATATCTAGCATTTACTACTACTGAACTGGCCCATTCACAGTCGTTGGCAAGATTATTCATTTTAGCTGCATCATTTGTTTAAAGATACAGTATTTACCTTTTTCATGCCAAGCTACAAGCTCTGGGAGGGCAGAGATTGGCCTTTTCAGTCCAGGAAGCCTGGAGAGCCTGTATTTTCAAAGGGGGTGGGGAGGGTGGCATCTGCAAACATGAAGGATGTTCAGCTGCTAGGGGCTAAGATCTTTGCACTTGAAGGCTTCAAGTTGGGTAACTCCATGGCCTGATCCTGTTCTCCTAGGGGAAGGCAGGAGTAAGGGTGTTGTTCCTTTGAGGCAGCAAGTAGCCCCTGTCATATTTTGCAGTGAGGTAACAGCCCAGCGTTTATTTAATCCCTGGTGTTATACCCAGGATGCTTTTCAAAAACAAGAGGCACAAAGGGCACGTGAATATCCCTGAAGATGCAAATCGTGCAGGTAGTATTCTAAGCTTAGTTCATTTTCTGTTCATGAAACAGAAACAACACCAGAAGTGCACGCATAAATCTATAGACTCTAACTTGTGGCAAAGCGTGATGTAACGGAAGTGCACATGTCCTCCATTACATACTGCAGACGGAAAGTGCTGCCTCCAAATTATTGCTCCAGATTACTCCAATGGGATATTTACTGCTCCTTACACGGCATGCGTCTCAAGGTGCTTTACAAAAGTGATACTGCTGGCACAAGGCTTGAGTAGTTCTGGATAAGCCAGGATGTCCATGCCAGCCCTGCTGATGGGTTTAAAAGCTAAAACCAGAAGCACAAATGACCAAAGCCAGGGGAATCTGTATGTGCACGCAGCCAAAGACCATTAGCAGGCACCTGGCCTTAGTAAGCATTAGCGGACACAATTTCCATCTGCAACAGAAGGCATAAACAGGCTAAGGAGGGAAGGTTTAGGTCAGAACACCTCTCTGCACTCCAAGGAGAGGGCAATTGTGAGTGTGAGGCTGATTAGTGAGTCACAGAGCTAAAGACTAAGCCAAAGGCTTTCACATACAACTGCGTTTCAGCTTTCTGTCTCTGCTTCCTCTGTGGGAGAAAAAGATGGACTTCAGTTATATTGCTTTGGAAAACTGAAAAGAATGGTGAGGTTTTCTTCTAAGCTATCAAAGATGATCAAATTACTATTATTATTATTTTCTTGGAGAATTTTGTTTGTTTGCTTCATGCTTTAAACAGCTGGTTTTTTTGAAGTTGCAAGACCTGAAATAGCGTAAATCTTCCATGGGTAAGAAACTTCACTGTTTTCACCATGGTGTGCTTCTCATCAGCTGAGGGCACTTACATAGCAAAGTGATGTGGCCCAGAGTGAGTGGTCCAGAGGTTCCAGTCAACTCTCAGGGTGCCAAAATGTTACCACCTCTTTAAACTTGCAGCTGGAATGCACTTGAAACAGAGACCAAACTTACATCCATTTCAGACAGAGCAACACCCTGGAAACACTAAAATTGCTGTGTTGCCTCAAAGGTTTAGTTACCATTGCTGCAGCAGCCTCTGCTGCAGGAAATGAACATTAAGCGTCCCTTTGCCTGCAAGGAGAGGAGGAGACAGGCTGCAGTGTGCTCAGACATCTACACAGCACTTATTGCAGTTCTGTGCCTGCAGCCCCACCATGGGGAGATACAGCCACTGCTGTTATGACCAGTAAAACACCTGTATGACCAGCCTTGTTGCTGTTCTCCAGAATATGAGTATACTTGCTTCCTCTTTGCTGTAGCCTTGTATCTGCCAATGCTGCACCCCTCTTTACCTGCTCTGTGCACTGAGTCTGTGGTCTCTCCCAGCTTCTTCTCGTCATTTCTTTCTTGGTCTCTTCTTACCCATGGTGGCTATACTCAGTCCCAGGCTTCTGGATCCCCAGGTGTTCATAATAGTCTGTCCTTGGAGTTAAAGCCATCATCTGTGATTGCATCGGTGTGAAGCACTGTTACCTTATCCTGGCAAGGCCTATCCCTGAGCCACCTTCATCTTCATTATCTCAGTGTGCCATCAGCCTCTTTCTAAACTTCACCTGAATACCTGAGCATTTTTCCAGCCTGGTTGAGTGGCTTGGAGTGGTTGAGTTGAGAATCACTCAGCATCACTTGTTCCTGTCTCAGTAGCCAAAGCAAACTCTGAAATACTCCCTGTGGGATCCTTTCAGCCTTGATTTCCCCCTACCCAACAGCCTCCCTGGCTTGCAGAAATGCTTCTGTCCCCTGCATCTTCCCTGATGAGAACCCAAGGATTTTTCCTCAATCACCAGTTTCAGAAGCATGATGGGTATTTTCTGGTGGCTTTTGCCCCATGGCCCTCCTTACTCATAACCACTCTTTTTAACCCATCCTCTCCATTTTCTCCATATTCCTTCCCAAGTTTCAATCCTTGGCCGTTTCCACAGCTTGTTCTGGACTCAACAGCCCTTTCGTTCTTCCTCATTACTATTATAGTCAGTTTCTGTGCTCCGCTTCTTTCCCATTGTGGCCATGTCTCCCATAAATCATTTCACTCATGTGGGATGCTGCCCTTCTGTTCTGCAGACATCTGCAAACCATACTTCAGAGCTTCTCCTCTCCTCTTCACCATTTCCCTCTGACCCTGCCTGAGCCAACCTGCTTTTGCTTAGATTGAGCACCTATATTGTATTATTAATATTTCTTATTAAAGTTTCGTGTGTGCTACCATTATATTTTCCTTAATTCAATGTCTAGAGCATTTAGGGAAGATGGTTGCATGAGGACTGCACGTGACAGATTTTTGAAAGAGTTTAATGATCTTTTTTGTGCTTCAGCTTCAGGACATTTGACCAACTAAGTAATCTTCTTATTTGAGGTTCAGTGATTTGTGCTAAGAGCTTTGGATACAATCTGTCAACTGAAAGATAATAAACTCATGTAGTCTTATTGCAGAAATTGCTATCATTACCGTACTGTAATAATTTTTTAACTGAGCCATCTCTCCATAAAATTAAGAGGAAGAGAATCTGTGCTTGTTTACGATGTATACAAGTTGGATAAAGTCAAAAAGGCACATCACCATGTCAGGCTGATGGACTTACTCAAGGCTCAGGTACATTTCCAGTCTTCTGGCATGGCAAAGATACCTTTTCTAATAGATGTCTCTCAAAAAACAACAGCAAGGCTTGCCAAATCCCAGAGTGACTGTTGTGCTAGAGTGCAAGGGAAGGACTACCACTTTCAGAAATCCAGGACTCATCCTGGAGCACTGGGCAGTGCAGGTCCAGCCTCTTACACACTACCATTCCTTTAAGTGAAGTACCTCTAATATAGTATACCTCCTCTGAACACCAGGCAATTATTAAAAAAATGCAACAAACTGGCATTTAATCTAAAAGTTTACAAGATTCTGTATTTAGGGAGAGGTTTTTGTCCAGAAATAAAATAAAACTATTAACTGAGAACTAGCCTCACATTAACCTGAAGAAGTGTTTTCTGTGTCTTGTCAATTTATGGAACTTGAAAGCATTTTGGCAATAACACAGAATGCCTATTGCTTGTTGCTTACTCAGAATCCACTGCTGCCTAAAGGAAAACTTTTTAATTTTGTCTGTGTCCATAACATCACCTTCTTTCTGCAAGAACCATTTAGATTCAAATCTCTGTTTCTTGCCATTCACCAATGCAATAATTAATTTGCTAATTTTAAAGTAATTCTAAAAAAAAAAATTTAATAAGAGGAATGCTGATGTTCACTGGTCGTGATAAGATGGAGCCAATATTCTGGCCAAAATGGAAGCAAAATTTTTTGAGGGGTATCAAGGTACTGATTTTGACTCAAAAACATGTTATTCACCCTTTGCAATTGAACTGTCAGCAGTGCACTTTCCCCTGTCCACAGCAGGGTTTTATACTTCGTTATAAACACTCAACAATTCTGCTACAATTCAGATATCACCTATCCAGACAGCAAGAAAATAGGGCTCTGCTATAACCAGCTACTGCTCAAGCTGCATTTTCTGCAGACCTACGATTGTCACTGCGCCATGTTCCTGTGCTCCACTGCTGTATTTCTGAGTAACAGCCAGATTATGTTGAAACAAGTGCGCAGCTCAGGCTGTGTTCACGTACATGCCCCAGCTGACACACATTCCCGTTGCTGCCATCCTGCAGCTCTGATGGGCTCCTGCCATCTGGGGGCAGGGCTCAACGTTTGCCCAGGCTTGGCTGTGGGAGGTTCCTGGTATCCATTTCTCCAGCCCCTGATGTCCCTCTGAAGGGCAGTCTTGCCTTCTGCTTCCCCAATTTGGTCCCAAACGCACACTTGCCCAGGTGCCCTCTGCCTTTCGTTCAGCTCTCCCTGCCTGTCCCACAGGTGCCTGCAGGGTGGCTGCAGCAGTTTCCCACTTGCTGCTGGCTTTTTGGTTTTGTTTTTTTTTTTGTTAGCTGGGGCCGCAGGTGGCAATGGGCTACAGCAGTGCCTGGTGGCCACGAGCCCAGCTGCCAGGGTCATGCTATGTGGTGCCATCTAAAGGTCCCCGGCCACCCGCTGACAGGAAGGAAAGGCCAAGGGAGGATGCTGAGCAAGAGCTCTGAGGTTTTGCACTCTAGCCCTCTGTGTGGCAAGAGGCAATCCATGTGCTGGTGGAGGAGCAGTCTGGACTTCAGAGTCAGAAGAAGACCCTGGCTGGCCCTGATCCTCACTAGGCTCCCACGGCTCCAGGCAGAAAAGCTTATTCTTGGATACAAACAGGTGGCATGAGAATATTACTTGGTAAATCTATTAAGTCCAATCTTGTTATATCAATGGATGAGTAGGCCAGAAAGGTTTGAGTGTAACTGTCAATACAGCATCCTATAAGGATAATGTCTAATCAAATTAGTCACTTGCAGCTCCCCTCTCCACAGGCTCTTGGTTAGGAAGAAAACATTGTTCCCATGAGGTAGGGGCAAAAGCATCGTTAAGACCTAACATCCCCATCACTCCTTCTGCTTTTCCAGTTAGTGTGTCCACCATCTTCTTTGGGCACGGTCCCATAAATGGCTCGGACAGTACTGCTTTTCTTGGGCAGTATGTTTTGCCAAGAACCATGTCAGCTGGATGATTTTACTTCACATTGGAGTTTTTATTAGTGTCCATCCTAAGACTGAGGAGAGGCTGTGATATGAGCTGTTGTAAGGGCAAGAATTTGATTCCCAGAGATTCCAAGTTATTTTCCCAGCCACTTGGGCAGTATGTTTTGCACCATGTCAGCTGGATGATTTTACTTCACATTGGAGTTTTTATTAGTGTCCATCCTAAGACTGAGGAGAGGCTGTGATATGAGCTGTTGTAAGGGCAAGAATTTGATTCCCAGAGATTCCAAGTTATTTTCCCAGCCACCAGCCAAGCCTTCAGGGCAGCTTAAGCATCTGAAGTTTCCATTTAAAACACTGTTTAAAGGACAACCACCAATACTCAACAAGGCAGAGGTTTTATGCCAACTCTGCAATTCAGTTTTAAAGCTATTAAAAATAAATGTGTGCAATGACACATGCTCAGATATTATTATGCTGTGTGACAGCCTAGTGCAAGTTTCCTGAAATAGCAGCCTCATCCTCCTCCAAAATCCTCCATTGTCTGTCTAAGTCCAATCAAACAGCATTATCCTGTTGCAGGCTTCAGCTGTATCCACCTTAGTTGTTGGTATGCCAGCAGTGGCTTTCATGATGCCATCTAAGTTTCCCTGAAGGCCTAGGGAAGACCTGTAGCCTCTGCATCATGCTTTAAATTTTGAGTATGCCAGCCCTTCTCCAAGAGGTTTGCTCTGGCACTGCTGGCTCCCTTTGCATAGATGATTTAGATTTCTACCTGTCATTCCCACATGGTTTCAATTACACTGTAGTTATACAGCCCTGGCTTGGTTTAACCAATATTGCCTCAGTTTCTCCACTTATTCAGCTATAAACCTCAGTACTTTAGGACATTTATTCTTTAGCCTTGTTAAGGGGAAATTTTCTGTTAAGTTTCAAATTGTATATGCAGAGGAAGGATCTGAGCTTGGATCTTTTATATATTGACCCTGTGTCACTGTTAGAGGCTGCCTGTTTTTCTTACAAATGTTTCAAAACAAAAACATTTATCTTGAACTGAACGGAATGTTTCATACCAAAGTGTGAGTATCTTGGAGGTTTGGATCCAAACGAGTGCCAAGTTGGAATAGTTCACCCATTTGCAATTTTTCAACTCCCAAATCACAACACAAAAGCACGTACAACGATTTGCCTACCCTTTAATACACCCATCAAAACTGTTTATGTCAGCTTTTACATAAAGAATGAAGCCATACAGCCCAGAAAACACCATGTGTTACCAAGCCTGAAGGACCTTCTGTTCAGACACAGGGCATCCTATGTACATGCTCCAACTGTTTAGCTCTGTGCTGTGATATCCATTTCGTACACACCCTGATTCTTGTACATTGAAATAATTGAGGGAAGTGGCTGTGAGCCCTGAGGAGCCCTCCTCTTCTTCCACAAATTTGAACTTGGCACAAGGGAAGTCCACTAGATCAGAGGAACTGCCAGACCACAGTATGCTAGACTGTAAGAGGAGCTACACTTCACTTTAGATCTTCTACAAAGTCCAAGCGATAGGAAACTTCGTTCTTCTGGGATGCTGGAATCCAGAATATGTTAGTCCCTTGGTAAGCTTTTAAATTGGTTTTACTTTACTCAGTCCTTTTTCCTCCCTATCATTGTGGGATGAAATAAGACTTGTACTTTACATCATACTGGAAGGGCTCATGTTGATACTGGGGTGGAGGCCTTGGAAGGCAGAAGGATGCCCCCAGCTTTCTTCATGCATTAACCATCAATAAAATTACTCCATCTGGCATGTTTACACTGCTGCAAATGAAGTTTTTCTTGGTATCCAAGCAATTTCTTCACATATAACTCACATAGTTTGAGAGGCTATACTGTGGGAGGCTGGACCTGCAGAAGAATGTGTTTCCCTCCAGCTATAGCAAATTGTTTGTCCATACCAATTCCAGCAGGCTGGCATCATTACTTGTGCGTTAATGCTGACAGGAGGTGTTCCATGAGATAAAGGATCTAGAGGTATCTACGTTAAAGTGAGAGCCATCTCTTCCCACTGTTGTGTGGATAAGCCCTTTCGGTGCAGATCTGCAATCTCCTGCCCTAAGTAACTATGGAGAACAGACTCTTCCCTTTTTCTTAGCAGTAGCTTTTTATACGATTATGGACTGTTTTGTTTAGAAAAGTGATTACTCAAAACAGACATGACAAACCTCAATCTTTCCTCAGAGGTCACATTTTCCCCACTGTCTTCCAGATGATGCATCTATTTAGTACAACTTGGCATAATCTGTTATACAATACATGTACACCTTTCCTGTCTGGAAGCGTTGACACATGTTCTGCCTGTGATAAGCCCAGATAGTGGCTCATCCCCATGAATTCACCAGGTGACTGTTCTACACATAAGCAGGGCTTTCCACGCACCCTTCCTGAGTTCCATTCATCATCTCCTATACACACCTATCTGCAAGTTAGTTTTAAGATGCTGTTCTAACACATTTATGGACACCTGACCGTGGCTCATACACTGGCTTAATATGCATTCTTCCAGCCATCAGTGGAAATACTGAGAAGCTCTACATCTAAGTCATCCTCTGCAGAGAATCCTACTCAGGAAGTTCTTAGATTTTATTAGTGAGCTACTAAGAATGACCTTCATTGTCTAAATAGATTTCCACAACTTTTTATTTCATCTAAACCCTCACCTTAAGAAACAGAGTATCTTGTGTGTCATTTCCTCATGAATCAAGAGAGTGAGAGTTGCTACTTTCCTTACTTGTAACAGATTTCTTACTCCGGCATAGAGGAAATAATGCTGGTATGACACCATTTGCTCTTGACAAAATCACACTGGCTGTAACTTATCTCCTCTAGTTATTTATTTACAGAAACGTGTTTGTTCCTGTATTTTCTAAGGAGCTAAATTTAAAGTAGTCTGTTGTGGAATTCTCCAGTTCTTCCTTTTTTCTGTTTTGCTGAAAGAATCATTATTTCTACCTTTTCCCGGCATTTCAGATCCTCAGAAGATCCTATGTTGTCAGAAAAAGCCATTAACAGCTTAGATGTTACTTCACACAACCCTGTAAGCACTCAGTCCTTCAGTACTTTCCCTGATATTCCTACTCTTCCCAATATGATAACAGAAAATGTTCATTGCTATTCACGTTCCTCATTTAATCTCATTTTGCTGCTTGATGGAAATGTTCAGCCTGTGATAAGTGTCTTGAATTTCTGTTTTTACTTGTTCATGGTATTTTATACTTATCTTCAATAATTTTGCCATGCCTTCACACTTTCTGTCTATTCTTCTCTTGCTTAAGATTAACAAGAGTATATTATATACAAAATGGCCTGATTTTTGCAGTTTCAAACTCTCATTTCATGGTGTCACCCACCTAAACTGTCTCCCACCTTCAAGTTCTCAGCTAATTCTTTCCCTTGCCTCCAGTTAAAACTAAAGAAAATTTCCTCTTTCTGCCACCCTTTGTACACAGAGAACTGCTGTAACATGCAAGACCTTTCTGAACAACCCGCAGTCTGAAGCGTTGCCATCCCTACAGTTGCCAGGCAATTAAAATTCCCCACTGCCACCAACTCCTGTGCTTGGAACAGTCCTGCTTGCTGCTCACAAAAAGGCTTAATCCGCCCTCATTCTGCAGACCTGGAGCAGGTCCCCTCCATGCTAGTGCTAAGCAGGTCCTTGTCTGTTCATCAGGACATGAACATTGGAGACAGTGCATGTACCCCTGGCACAGATTGTCTCTTCCAAGTCTTCTTGAACAATAATTCTATTTTAATACACTGACTACAAGAATAACCAGAGTAGGTGTCTGCCACTTTAGCATGGATGCATCTAAGACATTGAACCAGTTGACCTAACAACTTCCCTACTGCATCTCCAGTGATCCAGGGAGCTGAAAAAGGGAATAGGAGAAAATGGAATTATAAGTAATAAATTTGGTGATCTTTGTCTTGGATTCCACTGTTTTACCTGCAATCTTCTGGAAGGATTTATCTCTTAACTCGCTTCCTCTATAATCCCATGCCTTTATGTGAGGGTGTTCACCTCTTGTTTGGGGGTGGATGCAGATAGATCAGCAGCTACCTGTTCTGTCCTCCCTGCTGATGGAAGCCAAAACTCTCCCTACCTGTCCCCCTCCTGAGCTCCAGACCCACCCACGTAAGCATTTCTAATACTGACATCACAGTTCCTTCTCTTCTCACCCTCCTTCCCACATTCATATTTGGGCTTCTTGCACTGCTCCTGGCACTAGCGCCAATGCTCACAGGGACAGGCAGCCTAGAACTTTACTCCTTGACCTGGTGAGGCTCTGTCATTTTCCAGCTATGAGGTGGATGAAACTTAGCCCTGTGCCATGGCACAGAACCCCTGTGCCATTCTTCTGAAGAGTCGTGGCCTCCATGGCACCTTGCCTCCCAGCATGACACTGACCCTCACCTGCTGTTTGCACAGAATGATGGCTTCACTGATATGAAACAACTTCTATCCCTCACAGCCATAATTCACACCCTTTCTCCACTGACAGTGATGGGGGGGGGAATTTCCTGTCTTCCTGGGTGTTTGGTGTTTTGGTTTTTTTGTTTTTTTTTTTGTCTGCACATTCCTCAGAACATTTCAATCCAGCCACCCAACTCAAAGATCTACAGATTCTTTCCTAAAGGGTTGTCACTAGGAGGCATATTTTCCTTTCCTGGTTCTTAATGGCAAGAAGACCACAAAACTTGCAAATGCAGTTCAAATCCTGGACTAAATGGAATCACTTAAGATTGGTGCTTCCGTTTGTGAAACAGCCCTTACAAAAGCAGATAAAAAAATGTGCATTAGTAGAAGGAACCCTGAAATAGCATGATTACCTCACCATTTTTGTTCTGACCACTGTGCTCTTTTGTAAAGGATGCACTTCATACTACTGCAGGGAGCTGTGAGACCAGAAATAATAAGATGCTCACCTTGTTAGCCAAGGATTAGGCCCAAGCAGTATATATTTAATTAGACTTTAAAGAGCTTACTTCAATGTTAGGAGATGCAGTTCTTCCCTGTTGCTGCTGCCTCAGTAGAATTGTTTCAGTAAGTGTTCTGCTTGTCAAGAGAAAGGAGAGTGGTTTCAGATATTTCAAGTACTCAGTTTTTGTTTAACTTAGATTAAGAAGAAGAAAGTGGACCCAAAGCTCTTGTAGAGGTCATCTAATCTGGTTGAGAAGATCTGTCCTGTCATAGACTCACCTTCAGCACTGTAAAGGAATACCTCTTCTTGATGACAAGATCTCTTTGCAGTGTTACCTCACCCTTTGTCATTCTAGAAACAACATCTATTATAAAAATTTAGGAACTACATCAGAAATTGGAGTGCTCTTTGCACAGACCACATCTTTGGACTGCTACCTACAAGTGGGTAGTAGCAGGGCATTCACAATGAGCATTAGTGAAGACGACGTGGAGAAGTTTCTTGATGGCAACCCAGATTTTGCTAAAAAATACTTTGAGAAGAAAATAAGAACAGAGTCCTGGAATAGCAATGAGAGTGAAATCCTTTTTGAGTTGATCCAAGACATGCAAGAAAGCATCAACATGGAGAAAGTTGTTTTCAAGACCTTGAGAAGAATCAGATCCCTTATTCACGCTGACCGCTGTAGTCTTTTCATGTACAGGCAGAGAAATGGCACACCTGAACTGGCAACCAGGCTTTTCAACATCCAAGAGGGGAGCACCCTGGAAGAATGCCTGGTCTCTCCAGACTGTGAGATTGTCTATCCGTTGGACATAGGCATTGTGGGCTACGTTGCGCAAACCAAGAAAACCATGAACATCAAGGATGTCAATGAGGTAGGTTTGCCATTTATTCATTCTCTTGGTAGAAGAAAGGCTCACATGCTTACTAGTACAAAGGGATCAAGAAGCAGCAGGGCGTCTCTGTGCTTGGTCAAACCTCTTGCGGTGAAGTAGCTGTGTAGTGGTAACCAGTCAATGAGGTAGGTTTGCCATTTATTCATTCTCTTGGTAGAAGAAAGGCTCACATGCTTATTATTAAAGGGATCAAGAAGCAGCAGGGCGTCTCTGTGCTTGGTCAAACCTCTTGCGGTGAAGTAGCTGTGTAGTGGTAACCAAACCACTAATAGCAACTCTGTAAGTTGCTTCCAATTTCTTTTATGGAGTGAAGTTAAGCACATTAATTCACTAGGTATTAAAGCCTGCAAACAAGTGCATTGTCACAGCTTGCCTAATTAAAAAAAAAAAAAAATCACGTATAGTCCATCAGAGAATACAGAGTGAGGTACAGTCAGATCTGCACTGAACACACATAGGATTTTTCACACACACTTATATTTCATGAGTAATTGGCAAAGAGAGAGAAATCATTTATAGTGAGTCCAGAAAGAGTTTTCCACCAGAAATTACATTTGAAAATATTTGCTGTCTGACGAAGCTTGAGGGCATTTAGAGGCATTTTTAACAACCAGAGGCAGCTAACCTCAGAGCAAGAGGGTTAACTGCAACCTGTGTGCAGGTGATCTCCATCAGAAGCAGCAAAAGACAAACTTTAATGGAAAGAAATTATTTCAGAAAATGCTACAAACTGTGATACTAGGAGTGATACAAAGAATGTTAGTGTTTTATTTTTACGCCTTTGTGACTATATTTACTACCCCTGTGCTCCTGGATTGAATCATATAAACCTGAATGGCAGCGATATTAATCCGCTTGTCCTAATCATAGGTATAAAACTAAAATCCATGTGGCCCAAATGTAGCATTTGGGATTACTCCATGTATTGTTTGGTAGTTACAAAGAGACCATCTGTTTATCCATCCATTCATTGCTTGGTACAAGTATCTCCAAATGCTTCAGCAAAAACTTCTTTATCCTGCACAGAACACGCTGAGACATTGATTTGGTTTTGCAACCTCTTTTTTTTTTTTTTTTGTGGGTAAGGGAGGAAGCATCAAAATGTGACTTACACTCCTTATAACTCTCTGGCTTCAGACTTTTCTCCAAGCATATGGGAGTATTTCAGTGCTGTGAGCCAAGTGCTGCACTCCAGCTTTACTGCTTTCAGGCATTGCCACAAGGCAGCTCCTTTGAAGGAGACCCAGAGACTAAATGTTTGGTCTACCCCAATTGGCAGGGCTGCAAGCCAACAGCAGCTTTGGGGACCAAAAAACAGAAAAAAAATGAGGGTGAGTGAACTTCCCCGTGACTGCACCAGACAGCACTCTTCTAACTGTGGCCACACAGTGCTGTGTGATATTAACTTTATATTAGCTTTGCAATGTTAACAAGATGTTGGTGGAAAAGATGGAGAAGGTGTCAAAGGATGTCAGTGATCTGAGACTGTCCTTGTTCTACCAGCTTGACATGTTAAAGCTTATTATTTGCAAGATCTTTGTGAAAAGTGAAGAAGTTCACACGTTACAGTCAGAAGCCATAGCCAGTTCTCTTGTTTTTAACTTCATCACCTGTACCTTGTCCAATTTTCTGCTAATTAATTTCTCTTCCTCAGTAATTTTTTAAGAAAAACTTTCTTTAAGCAGCTTGCTTCAAGAGGCTGTGCTTTAACTTGGTTTTAAGACTACAGACATTGTGGAAAATGCTTAATTTGTAAATTCTCTGTTGAACAGTGTGCCCAGTTCAGTCCATTTGTTGATGAGCTCACCGACTACACTACGAAAAGCATCCTTGCAACTCCCATCTTGAATGGCAAAGATTTAGTTGCTGTCATTTTGGCTATCAATAAGCAGAATGGCCCATACTTCACCAGCTCTGATGAAACAGTAAGTGGACAGTAGCTCAGTTTCCATCAAGCAGCTGTCATTTTTGCCATGTGACAGAGACAATTCCACACTACGGATGTCTACTTTAGTGAAGCTCCACTGGTGTGAATTTCCATACAATGGATACACCCTGTGTCAGAAAAGATTTAATATGAGGATACTTATCTCAGAAATCTTTCAGAGAAGTTACAGTGGGATAAGCCTCGTCTCACACCAGTGCAAAGCAAAGCATTTATCCAGGGGAATTACCATGACGTTGCTAAAGGGGTGTTATGAAATCCAGTACACACGAGGCTGTTATGCCTTCAACTCAATCTCATTGTTTGCCTTTTCAGCTTTTTCTGAAGTACCTGAATTTTGCCTCCTTGAACTTGAAAATTTATCACTTGAGTTATCTTCATAACTGTGAAACTCGAAGAGGACAGGTAAGAGCGAAAAAACAGATTAGGCTGTATCTCAAAATCAAATGAGTGCTTTCTTCTGATTTCAGAGGTATAGCTGATATGCTTTAGAGATTTGTGCCTGAAGAGCAGAAAGAAGAAAGTGCCCTCATATGATTTGGATACTGCTCCTTCTCCAAAGTCCTTCATTAGGCTCTCTTCCTGCCGCTGTTGGCAAAACTGCAGGAGCTGACATAGTGGCACCTGCTTCAGCAAGATTGAGCTCCAGATGTTTTGTCGATCTAAGGCTATGAAACACTCTTGGGCCATTTAACAACTTCAGCCAGCAGCACCAAGAGATTTCCCAAAACAATTTAAAATGTGTTATTTTTTCTAATCTGCTTATCAAAAAGGGCTATCAAATTTCTTCTTATGATAGTAAAATGATTCTCATATGCCTGTTTTATTGGCCTCTCTCAGCAGAAGTAAACACAGATGAGGGTTTAAGGGTGCTCTGAATCGAAACAATCCAGCCACCATTCTTTTCCATGACTTGGGTTATGAAAGGGCTCTCAAATTTATTGATATGGATATGATTCTGTGCACTCACTTTCTGTAGCAGACAACTGGTTGTCACTGAAGGGGACATGCAATTGTGTGTATGCTTCATGGCAGCCATGCCCTTGTCTCCAGTGGATGTTCCCATGGCGGGATAAATGCCAGTTTCAGCAAAATGAATGCAGAATGAAAGTTTATTTTAGAAGCTTGAGGAGAGCGTTTATACTTACTAATTCATTATCTCATGTGCTTCATCTAATTTTTCCATAATCAAAAACATGAATGATGGTCAGGAGAAACAGCCATCTAGCAATGCTGAACAATTCAACTAAAGTAGAACTAGCAAAGGTTTATTCCTGTCAAGGCTTAGTAGTAGGGCTGTGGGAGGTAAGGAAGGGGTTAGAAGGCAAAAGTGGAGACTCAAGAAGTGGGGGTCTCCCATGGTGTGCTGTCGTCTGGGGCTGAACCCAGGAGTCTCGTGTTGATATGTCACTGCTGCATCAGCAGGTCCCACAGAAAGAGAGGAAAGTGAGAACGAGATGCAAGGCACACTGATAGTTCTACCAATAGCTTAGTTGGTAGACCTTTGGCCGTCTAGACCTAAAGGTCTGTGCAGGAGTTCGTACGGTTCATTGTGTTAGGCTTAAAAGTACCTAAGTACAGAGTGAGCATTCTCAGGGGATTTTAATACTGGAAATCCCAACTGCAAAGTCTAGGGGATACTGGCAAATGATGGCTTCTGCAAAGCAGTTCAATCTGCTTGTGCTCAGATACTGTTTGAGTCCTATTAGACAACTGTATAACACATTTTGCCCAACTTCTTTACATTATTCCATGAACTGACCATTCTTCAGGTGTTTCTTGCTGTCCTCCCCACTGGGCTTGTGGCTTTCAGCTTTAGTTTTTGCATGCTGTAAAGTCAGAAAAATAAACAATTGCTGATTGTCCTCTAATGGTTTGTATGACAGCACCGCTATCCTATCTGAGAGATGTCCGGGGGGGATGACACTGAACATCTCAAACTTTGTAGGACTGGCAGAGTTATTTCAATGTATGGATTAGAAACACATACTGACACAGCTCAGAATTGTTAAAAATTCTACTAGTGCCCAGTGAAGATGTGAAACACATTCCTCCTGATTGTGGCTGTGTAACAGTACTTCTTGTTCAAAACAGAGGTCCAGTCAGCTTCAGGTAGCACCTCTCAGTGCTTCTGAAACACTGCTTCTCATGTCTCATGGGCTTGGAAAGTGAAGCATACACATTCAAATAAAGGCATGCGTGCACTAGCTACACTAGGCAATTGCATAGTTGGCTTTCTTACCGTTTTAGAGAAAATTAAGTTCTCCCTTAGGCCCACAAAGACTCTCCTTGTGCCACCAGAAATACCTCCCTAATTTGATGCATAACCTCCAGTTTTACAAATGAAAGAGTCTAATAGCAACAACTTGCTCAAGGGTATATCTGCAGGGCATGGGATGGGGAAAGGGATCATAGGCTGACATACGCACAAAGCAGCTGTGCAGACACTTTGAGGAAAGTGTTAACTCTGATATTTCCAATTCCAGCCTCTGGAATTTCCAGTACTTTTGGTGTTAAGTGTTTTTGGATACAAGACTTTACTTATGTGTATAAAATGTAAGTGGGGCCATGTCTTTATGTGGCACTATTACTTTATTTTTGTGCTTTATTTGTAAGACTGGACTTTTACACAGCAATCCATGATGACCTGACTCTTCCTCAGAATGTATCTTTCC
>NW_010414402.1:54702-58511 GCF_000710305.1 Buceros rhinoceros silvestris
CCTAGTAATTCCCAGTGTGAATAAGCAATGCTTTTACATTTTGCAGTATAGGCTGCTACTGTACTTCTCAGGAACCATAGTATAAAAATCCGGTTGTTTCCTTGTTACTCCGAACACATTTGAGAAGGCCAGCTCTCAAGGAGAGCCTATGCTTACAACTGGATTTTATCCTGCAGGTGCTGTTGTGGTCAGCTAATAAGGTTTTTGAGGAACTGACAGACATTGAGAGGCAGTTCCACAAGGCTTTTTACACAGTGAGAGCATACCTGAACTGTGACCGGTACTCAGTAGGTCTCCTGGACATGACAAAGCAAAAGGTGAGTGTTCACATGTGTGTTGTGCATCTTTCTGCATTGTTGCTATCCAGGGAGGGGTGATTTGTGGTGATCAGTTTTACTGGAACAGCCAAAGTACGAGTTAGCTTTGAGATATTATTTCCGCTTTGATTGGCATTTTTAAAATTCCACTTTGCTAATGAAGAGGAATAAAGAAAAGAGAGGGAAAGGGAAGGGCTTTTCACTGGAATGGGACTGTCAAAGGAGCCAGAGGCTGGGAAGATAGGGAAGGGCAAATGTGTCTGGCTATGGCAATCCTGGTCAGACTGCAATGTAAGCACAGACTCACGAAGTCTGTAGATATCAGAAGTGTAGTGAGTTACCTGTGAGAACTCCCAGCAACAAATCAGCCACCTTGCTCAAGGACTCATCCATGTGCATGCTATCTAGACTAATATTTTTAGGTGAAATCTCGTCAATACAAGCTGAGAGAAGCTCAGCTGCTTCTGTAGCTCTGATTTGCACCGTTGGCAACCTTTATGTGGGGGTTACACAGCATCTTGTCATAGGAGCCCTCCTTTATTCCATGGTCAGGCTTACTGAGGCTACAATGAACTTTGATCTCCATCATGTTGCCAGAGCCCTTATAGCACACTGTCTTGTGGAGAGATGTATTAAAAGATCATTAGTGATATAAAGACATTTTGATCAGCATTATAACATAGCCTAAGAAAAACACTAAAAAATTCTTGCACTTTAGAAAGCTAACAAATAGTAGGTCAGCCCTGTGGTCACACTCTGGAACATAAGGAACACAGAAAGTACTGACATAGCTATTTGGTCTGTTAGCACAGACTGTGCTGTTCACTGAATGAAGCAGCATCCTGTGTATAGGTGCTATATGTAACTATATACAGCCATATGATGCACCTGACACTTCCTGATTTAGATACACCATTTTGCTGCCTAGTATTGAAGTAGCTGTGTTATTTCATGGCCTTGTTTACACTGTACCAAAACCAGCATGGTAGAGCAGAGGTTACTTTGAGGTTCAAGGCAGAATGCACATTTCTACTCTAAAAATTCTTCTTTCATTTTAAAACCAGGAATTTTTTGACCTGTGGCCAGTCCTGCTGGGAGAAGTTCCCCCCTACTCAGGACCTCGCACCCCGGATGGCAGGGTACATGAGAACCAGATTCCTTAAACTATCTCCTGTCTGGCTGGATTGCCTCACACTAATTTTAACACCATTTTCTTTTTTATTTGTAGGAAATAGTCTTTTACAAGGTCATTGATTATATATTACATGGAAAAGAAGACATTAAAGTCATCCCGTAAGTGCCCAGTTTCTGTATGCTAGTTACTGAAACAGTGTAGTAAACCCAAGGTTCCCCATGATTTAAAGACATTCATGAGGAGATAAGCAAAGGACCAATGGAAGACTGAGTAAAAGAGACAGAAAGTAAGTTGGTGCTTTGACTCACATTGCTGCAGGACAAAGATTTCCTCCAGAGCATTGGGATCCTGGCTTGCAAGCCAGGTTCCAAAAGCTGCTACAACCAGTGATTCTTTTTAGATGCAGAACTGAACTGCCTTGACTGCCTGCATTTTATCCGCTCTCCTTGACAGGCTTAGGCCTGGCATCACTCTTCCTTGGTGCCTCCCCTGTGTCAGTGGGTGAGCCCATCCAGATTTGCCCTTGCGTTGAGGCACCTCTATCCCAGCCCTGCCCCTCACCACTCTGCTACCCTCCCAACTTCTCATGGTCACTGCTGCTCCCCTGCCTCCAGCTTCCTTGCTTCTCTCTTAATAGTCTGGTCACTGACCCCATTTCAAGGCTACCTCTGGCCTTTCCTCCTCTCTTGACACCACACTGAGACTCTTTTTCTGAGAGCCACCCTCTCTTCTTGTTACTAAATTTTTCAGAGGAGCCTTGGGCATTTTGGACAAATCTGATTTAACAGTTTCACCGAGTTCTGCTCACACCACTTTTCGCTGATAGGTCTAAGTGCTGCAAGAAAGTCCCATTTTGCTTAGGTGCAGCACTGTCCGTAAGTTATGGATGGCAGCACTCTTAGCCAGGAGCTTTCTTTTATCTTTCTCTGGCTGAAGGTCTGAAACATTGTCCCCGCTGCCAGGAATGAATTTTTCTTAAGTCTCTGTAGACTATGACATTTTATGAGTTACTGTGTACTGAATCCTTGAAGGAGAAGTATTATGGGAAAAAATTTTGCTTGCATGCATGGGTGCTCTGAAAGTAACAGGAGTGCTTAGTAACTGAGGGTGAAACATATGAATTTGGATTGTGCAATCAGGTCCATTTTAGGATTTCCATCTTCGGAAAATGTATATCCTTAATTTCCCTTATGTGTTTTTCTTTCATTCAGAAATCCTACCACAGATCACTGGGCACTAGTTACTGGACTGCCAACCTATGTGGCTGAAAGTGGATTTGTAAGTACCTAGCTCAGGCTTCATCAAGGCTTTCTGAGACGAACTCATACTGATGTTGCTTTCTCTTAATTCAGTTATTTTGGTATTTAAACTTCTCAATGACTATATTGTAAAACTTTTTATTTTGTGTAATCCCCTAGATTTGCAACATTATGAATGCTGCTGCAGATGAGATGTTTAACTTTCAGGTACTGTCAAAAATTCAGTCCATCAAGGATTCTACTTTGTTTGCAGAAATTTAATTTAGAGTCAGTATTAGGCATATGAATATTTCCTTAGCCTCTGGTCTTGATGTTAAATGGGAGTGCTGATGTATTTAGAAAACACATTAACTACATGGTCTCTTTCTGCTTGCTATTGCTTCAAGGAAGGTCCTCTAGATGAGTCAGGATGGACGATCAAAAATGTTCTTTCCATGCCGATAGTCAACAAAAAGGAAGAAATTGTTGGCGTTGTCACGTTTTATAACAGAAAAGATGGGAAACCGTTTGATGAGCAGGACGAGACCCTCATGGAGGTACAGTTCCTTGCTGTAGCTGGAAGTAGTGCATATGACTGAGAGAGGTCACTATAGCTCATTGTTACCTGCAAAGCATCTCCCAGTGTTTTGCAGCTAAGTAAGTTTCTTTGTTGCCTTTAGAAGTATGATGGATCATTTTGAACATTTTGAAAGCAACTATATGAAATACTGGGGCTTTTCTGGGTTTCTGGGAACCCAGCTGCACTCACGGAATTTTGTTTCAACATTCTTGGATAAGACACTTAGCCATGAGCAGCTACACTGTACTAACAAGACTATTCTGACTTGAGTTCAAATACATGACTAGACCACACTGGCTGGGCAACTTCCTCAAGAAATTACAAAGAAATTGTCTGTGTAGCTAAGATACGAAGGGTGACCAGCTATTGAATGTAAGAACAGCAGCTGTAAATGAAGATCTTGCTGCTTAGAAATGCTCCTATGCTAGCTGCAATCCAATATAGCTGTTCAGCTCTTGGCATCTATTATCAATCAGAACATTTCGTGAAACAGACTTTTCTTATCAAACAAAAAGACTGACATCCTCCGCACCCACTCG
>NW_010414402.1:58595-74529 GCF_000710305.1 Buceros rhinoceros silvestris
CCCCCCCCCCCACCCCCCGCATTAGCTCAAATTGCCCACTGGAAAGCAAACAAGTTGAGAGCCAACACAGGGTAGGACTAAACATAAGTGAAAGGTGATCACTTTGCACTCCCTTGATACAAGGGCTCCTGACCTGCTGTCAACATTGAGACATCAGCTTTTCCACAGGCATGGAGACGCTTGCAACAACACAGAAGTAGTTTTCCATATGCTGAACCAGACAGAGGGTCCTCAGACTTCCACAGCTTGGATGCTCTGGTGACCTCCACAGATTCAACAATTGCTCTGCTGAGGAGCAAGTAGTGGTTGGGAACAAATACACGATTGCTCATTGCTAGACTAGTGGCCAAAGGGGATCTTGTGTTTCTCTAAAAATATATCATGCAGTGTTGTATTTCTGAGTCTCTGAGAAAAAGTGTTTTGGTTATTTCACTGTTTCCTTCTTTTGCCTTCATGAAGTCCTTGACACAGTTCCTGGGTTGGTCAGTACTCAACACAGACACGTATGATAAGATGAACAAGCTGGAGAACCGGAAGGACATTGCTCAGGATATGGTGCTCTACCATGTGAAATGTGACAAGGATGAAATCCAGGAAATTCTGGTAACGTCTCTCAACATGCAACATTCTCCCAAGTGTACTGTCCTGGCCTGTGACTTATGGCACAGTCACAGGCCTCCCCACAGAAATTATTCCAGACACCATGGTGTGGAGGCAGCATCCAGGGCCCCAGGTACTGCACAGTGGCAGAACAAACCTTTGTTTTTACTCTCTGGTCTGCCCTCCGCCTTGGCACATTGTCAAAGTTGTGTCCTTCCTAATTTCCTCAGCAAAGCCAACCCTGGAGGTGGGCTTACAGAGCTGCTACTCAGGGCAGGGCTGTAGTAGTGGAAGAGGAGCTGATTTATTCCTCAACATCTCCTCAGCGCAGAATCATGAGTTAGAGGACCTAGCTGGCACACTGGCTCTAGGGAGATACTTGCAAGTGAGGAAACAAACCAAAATCAAGGAAAGGGAGAGCATTTTTACCAGGAAGAATGGGCTGAAAGATCAGAAATAGAAGTAAGGTCCGGGAAGAAAACAAAATTTGCACGAGAGCTGCCCTTGATTACCCCAGTGCTGCACAGAGCAAAGTCCAGTGGGATTCAGTCAGTTTAACATATCCATGCTCTTTGCAGCCAACTCGAGAAAGGCTGGGGAAGGAGCCAAGTGAGTGTGAGGAAGAGGAGCTGGCAAGCATCCTGGTAAGAACAATGTACTGCTGGAATTGACAACCCTGGTGAACAAATACCGCCTGGGTGGTATTTGGTGCACAGAGTTTCCAGTGCTAGCGCACTGTTATACATCGACAAAGCATTTGGTGAAGGGTGAAGGCAAAGCACACCCTGCCCTCCTCTGCTGTGTGAGTTTGAGGTTGTTATTATCAGGTGGCCCTAAATTCCTTTCCCAGCTCCTGAGGACTACCTGCTCTCTGCCACTTTATCTCAAGTGATTCAAAGTCCACCTGGAAACGTATCAGCCACCTTGACTTGTCACACATTTTGTTTTCCAGAGTAAATATGGAGGACTCTAAGTCTTCCCTGACAAGACCTGACAAGTTTGGATCCTCCAAACTATATCAGATTAACAAGAGAAGTGCTTAACAGAAATCAAGCCTTATTTCTTGCCCTTAACCAAAAATGCCATCCCTCTTTCCCCATTAATGGGGTTATCATGAAAAGCTCAATCTCAGTCAATTTATGTGTTATATTCTAAAAGAAAAAGTTCCCAGCAGTGGCATACTGATAAGTTTTTATTACGCAAAACCTATTCCAGGTTTTTCTAGGGATGGCATAAGTAGCACGGCAACAAAACATCCCACCTCTTTTACAGAAAGAAGAACTCCCAGGGCCCACCAAGTTTGAAATCTATGAGTTCAGGTTCTCCGATTTTGACTGCACTGAGCTGGAGCTGGTGAAGTGTGGCATTCAGATGTACTATGAGCTTGGTGTGGTGAAAAAGTTCCAGATCCCACAGGAGGTAAGACGAGGCAACACCTAGGGACTCTCATCTTGGATGGCCAGAGACTGCGTGGCTGAGGCTCCTGTGCATTCTCTGTGGAGCTCATGAAGCAGACAGAGATCTGGGTTCACAGGGGTTTGCAGGGAGAGGGGTGTGCATCCTCAGTCTCCTCAGCCTGCTGAGCTCAGGGACACTGCTCTCAAAGCCCCTTGGTTGCTATATGGTTTGGAGCATGAAGCTGGACTCTTCTGTTCTGCACTGTCTGCTACAGATGTGGAATTTCTATCAGGTCTGCATAGATGGGGACTACACCACGCAAAAAATTGTTTGCACTTGCTGTGTCTTAATGCCACTCACAGCCGCAGCGTAACAGCACAGTTTCCAGCTGCAACATGGGACAGTTCATGATTGTGTGCATGTTTCATTCACTATAGTATGTATCCTATGGCTTTTGGCCAGCGTATGCTGAAACCCACACTCACAGGCACCTCTGCTTTTCTACCCCCTGCAAAGCAGGGCATGTCTTCATGCGGTGCGGTTGGTACCAGCTTTCTGCCTGCCAGTGACAGGAGTGGTGTGATCTTGTCTTCATAGCCCTGGTGTGCAAGTTCATGGTTTTTGCCACAGTTCAGGTCCCTGTAGGACTTGTGAAAATGGCATCTCAGCAGCTCTGCTGCTGCCCAAGGGATTTCTCAGCACATCATATGAGGTTTATTTCCATCTGCTGGTATCTGGAGGTAATGGCAAGAAGAGTTTTCACCCTGGAAAGGGAGGCTGGGTGGCAGGAGAAAAGTGGAGGGCTCTAAATGAGAATTCAGTGCTCCTTACTTACAGCATGTCAATGTCAAAAAAACATTCAAAATATCTACTCTGGAGCAATTAACTTCTGATACAGGTGTGAAAAGCAGTCATGCTTTGCTGCCACTCTGATGATAATTTGCTCTCTAATGAGAAAACTTATGTGGCTACAAGATGTAGAATGCAAAAAGGAGAATCACTTTGTTATTTAATGCCTATTTTGTAATTGTTTAAGCGATATAAAAACCAAGCACTTCTACATCTGTGGAGCCATATCTCTGGGAGAGAAATGTTGGTATTATTATATCACAAGACATGGGAGGGACAAATCTTACGAGTGACATCATAGAGAAACACAGAAATTCAATAAACAAACAGTAGGGTGAAGTCTCTTCTCCCCCAGGCATTGCTGTTTCTTGTTTCCCCCACAAGCACCTCTGAGATTTTATTTTTCTTCTAAAAAGAAGAGAGAAGGAGAAAAATATTAGAAAGGAGAGAGCTGTATTTTAGTGTTCCTTTTAGTTCTCCACTAGGCTTTACTGTAACAACACTGTCAGGGAAACCTGATGGTATTACAGCTTCTGATTCCTTTTGGGAGCCACCTCTGTAGAGCTGATCTGAACCTCATCAATGTCTTCTGTAAGTGGTCTTTATTGCAAAAGCAGCAGCCAGCACAACACAAACAAACTAGCATCCTTTTTCCCAATTTGCAGGTTCTGGTAAGGTTTGTGTACTCCGTCAGCAAAGGCTACCGGAAGATAACTTACCACAACTGGCGCCATGGCTTCAATGTCGCGCAGACCATGTTCACGCTCCTGATGGTACGGTAACACCACCCCAGCTAATTCTGTGGCACAGCTTTATTTACAGGAGGTCTTCTGTTGTGCCCTGGAGATATGCAGGGCTTCCTTTGAATCCTTTGAATTCTGGTGTAGAATGAGAGTTCGTCAATCCTAACACAGGTCGTGATAAATGAGGTCTCCATTTGCTTGAAGTGACAGTCCTTGCATTAAAGCTGTGGCTAATACTGCCCAATGAATGGAGTGTTTTAATTCTCATAGGTACAGATGTGTATGGTGTTGGATAGACTCCATACTAAATCCTTCTTCAGGGTAGGGAAGACAGACTACAGGACTTCCCTTCCGCCAGTAGTTTCTGACAGTAAGAGCCGGACTGAAGTTAGCTGGCTGGGCTGGAGACAACCTCAAGCTTTCTATTTTCAAGCAGGACAGGCACAAGTGTAAATCTGTCACTAGCCTGAATATGGCAAGTGCCACTTCTCACAGGCTCTCAGGGCAACAGGTGCCCCAACAAGAAAAACAGGTGTCAGAGTGCTGCTCCACACCAGGAGCAGCACAGACAGTATGTCCCACACAGCTGGTGGCAGAATTATGCCTACTACTCCCAGACAATTCTTTGGGTGATTCAGCCTGGAGACCTCATTACCCATAAAGATGCAGAGCCCCTTCCAAAGTCCTTTGCGGCCAGTGACAGATGGAGTTCTTACAAGGACCTCCGGACACAAGGCTGTTACAGCAGTGGGTAGCCAGCATCACAGGTGGGCATCAAGCACATAAGCACAACGTGCATGCCTGCCAGAATCTGAAACATTTTGTTTCCAGCTGCTTCTCCATTTTAACTTAAGTCCACAATGTATTGCATTTAGCTTCACAAATATTTTCAGTTATCTTGGACTGTTTCAATGAGGAGATCCCCAGCACAGAGCACTCACAGCTCAGTACCTTTTCCTGTAAGAGATGCTAACAGATGACATGCAAATTTTCACCCTTCAGACAGGCAAACTGAAGCGTTACTACACTGACCTTGAAGCCCTTGCAATGGTAACTGCTGCTCTGTGCCATGATATTGACCACAGGGGAACCAACAACCTTTACCAAATGAAGTAAGCCCTTTCCTACCACTTCAAACCATTTACTGTTGCTCTCACGTGGAGTGGGATCAGGCTGTGATCACAATGAACTCCAGTACACTTCTGTGTAAAACTTTACACTTCCAGTAAAACTTCTGATTTATGATTTATGCACAGGAATAACAACCTTTTGCAAATAACTTTGTGTTTCAGCTTGCTACAGCACTTGGGCTTATGCTTTGGCTGGTGGGGAACCAAATTTTGTGGTCCTTTCTGGGACTTCCTTTATCTCCCTTGGTTAAAGCAACACTCTACGCTACAATTACAGGGTGGAACAAGTGCAGCACAGGGATTAGTAGCCTGAGCATCATAGGAGACTCAGGGTGCTATAGGAGCATCCTGGACGTAAGAAGCAGATTTCAAACTGCGACACTAGTTTTTGCTGGAAGGTATCTATGGAGAAAACATCATGCATGGCACTGACCTCATCATCTACAGAAAAAAAAATGCCTCTGAGTATGAGGCTGCTGCTCTTAGTAGTAGTTACTAGCTACAGAAAAACAGCTACATGGATTGTTGACCAGTCAAGCATCTGTTGCTCATTTAAAGCAGTGTCAGATCACAGCTCTTCTGCAATACTTGCTGGCTATACAGTCTTACTGTATCTTTCTGGAGATTTGGAAAAATGGAAGTGAAGCTGACTGGTGTTTTCGATACAAGAGGGTCTTGCTTTTCAGCTGGGAAAGTGCCCAAAGACTGCTGTTTTTACTGTTCCTATTACTAGATACCAACAGTAGTTATTCAGGAATTTAAAAAGCTTACTATGCTGAGTAATAACAGTCTAGCCATAAGCAACATTTTGGGCGAAATTTGTAGTTGGAAGACTGTTGTATACAGTGTCCAAATAGTTATGAGCAGTGTCACAAAAGTCTTTTTCTAGACTAAAGTCACTAGCTATAAAAAATATTACTTTTGAGACTTTAAAAATGAGTTGAACTTGTGTGTGTGGCAAAATGGAATATAAAATGGGACACCTCTTTTTATTTTTAAGTAAGTGCTGCTCTAACATTTTTAATTTTTCCTTTATGCAACCAGATCTCAAAATCCTTTAGCTAAACTTCATGGATCCTCAATTTTAGAGAGACATCACCTGGAATTTGGAAAATTCTTGCTCTCTGAAGAGGTTGGTAATGACTGTAATGTAAGGACATGAATAGTTTACTTTCAGGGAAGTTTTTCAGCAACAATAGAGCTACTAGAAGCAGCTGCATATGGTTATCCTTGTAGGAATATGTTAAATACAGGATTGTTCTCCTGTAGCCCCTCTGACAGGGCCAAGGCTGACACACACATCCCCAGCTAACTTCCCATTTCACACAAATTTGCACTGGAGCTAGGAGCCAGGGTTTCTGTACACGAAGTAACAAGCTTCAGGACATTTTTCTTGTTCAGTGAGCAAAAGAAGAGATTAGGCACCAACATACGGTGAACCATAGGGGAGTAAGCTGAAACTATTAAAAAAAAAAAGAAGTGAGCACATTTGAGAAAGAAAGGTGGCCAGGAACTCACAACAATAGTGCTTTGATTTTGCTGCTCCATTTCCTTTGCTTTTCAGTCACTGAACATATGTCAGAACCTCAACCGCAGACAGCATGAGCACATGATTCACCTGATGGAAATTGCTATTATAGCAACAGACCTGGCGCTGTACTTCAAGTAAGTAAGTCAGTCACATAACCACTTGTGAAGGGCAGGAATCAGCCGGTACTTTACAAAGGCAAAACATGATGCTTTGGTCGGAGAGCTCCCCATGCAGCAATCCCCTTCACAGACACTGCCTCTGGGAAGCTGCCTTTGGTACCAGCATCAGAGCTGGTGGGGAAAACCTACATTGTTCAAAAGAACGTTGAACTTCTACTCATTAGATCACATACATGAGTTTTTAACCCTGTATTTCCAACACAGCGGTGCTGTGTGATCCCCTAACGAAAAGAGATGTCTGATCATTTTTTTTTACCTAGCAGTTTAGCACTAAAAATACTCATCAGTGGCAAATAGCCTGGCTGGGCCTGCATTAACTTCTCTGTGAGTGCAGCACAACACCGATAACGAGTGGTCCATTGTAGGTGAATATCCAGTTCATAGTCTATTTCACACTCAAAAGCCTAAAATTCCAGACCTCTTGGAGCAGAATGCACTGACTTTCTGGGACAAGGCTGGAATTCAACAATATATGACTTCCTAATTAGCAAGGCGATTTCAAAATGTGCTTTCAAAATACAGCAGAAGAGTCACAGAAGTCTGCTTCTGTGATTTGCACGAAGAATGATTATGCAAAATATCAACATCCCACAGAAGAGGAGTGTGAGGTGGGGCACAGTACCCAGTCCTCTTACACTGGAGGTAGGGTGGCTATATGGGAACAGATGGGAACTAGCCAGTCTTTGCCCATCTTGGTCCATGGCAAGCAAAGGCTTGATTGAGATCAGACCCAGGCAAAATGATAGGGACAGAAATTGGATGAAAGTCACTTTGTGGATCTGGCCTAAATGCCTTCTTTGCTAGCATTGAAACAGCAGATTTTTCCAGACTTCACACCACTCAAAACACGAGTGTGTTGTGTATAAACCCCTCCCTCAAATTTGCCGCTTATATTTAGGTATATAAATAAGGTTAACAAGGTAATAAG
The DNA here is from genome assembly GCF_000710305.1 of Buceros rhinoceros silvestris. Taxonomy (NCBI): domain Eukaryota; kingdom Metazoa; phylum Chordata; class Aves; order Bucerotiformes; family Bucerotidae; genus Buceros; species Buceros rhinoceros. Next base: position 65,954 of record NW_010414402.1, read on the forward strand.
TATATAAAGCCTAAGTATATAAAGCCAGGTAGCTTTACAAATACTCCAGCCAGCTCTAGGTTTCCACAGTTTGCTTATCATTCAGGGAGAAAGCTTTCTTGTGATGCCAACAAAAGTGGAACATTTCTCAGCTGGTATCACTTGCAGTAGCTCATACTTTCAAGTTCCCGTTCATGTCTCACCACTATTCTTATTTTGAAATAATTTTCACAAGTTTCCCCTACTTAAGAGAAGCAGATGACAGTGCTTGGATTTGTTGGGGGATTGCTGGAGGAACTAAATATCAGGACAGCCAGTACTGGAAAAACTTCTGGAAGGGTAGTCAATACCAGTATCAGCCATCTGTTTTTAACACAGTTGTTTTCTTGTCTTGGAGCTTTTTCTTTTTTCTTTTTCTCCCCCTCATAGAAAGAGAACAATGTTTCAAAAGATCGTTGATGAATCCAAGACATACGATAGCATGACTGCCTGGACTGAATACTTGTCTCTGGAGACAACAAAGAAAGAGGTTGTCATGTGAGTAATCAGCTCTGGAAAGGTTAGTGATGAGGTCACCTGGTAAGAGCTCCAGAGTGCCTTGCACTGCACTTAGTGCAAAATCAGTGTGTGCTACATCACTGTCCACTCAAATCTAATCTTCTGGAGAAGCAGGGAAAAAACAGGGGAAAAGGCTTAAAGTGGTTCTTCATCTAGCTAAGTCACAGGTTTTGGAGGGTCCTACTGGTGATATATTCCTAACAAGATGCAGAATCCCTTCTGGCCATACACACCAAACAGATCACCCCATGGGCCACAAGCAGGGCCGATATACAGGAATCTAATCCATTAATTGTTCTTGTGGCAACCACTCTGAGTTGCACAATGCTGTTGTTGTGACCGGACAGATGCTTTGCAGGATGCTTTGCATTGGTGATGATGTGCACCCACAAACTCACTGCAGTCTGCACTGCTACACTTCAGTGAGGGAGCCAAAGGTGCTACTCTCAAGTCAAGCAGCAAACATCCTAGTGGCAGGAGCAAACAGTTCTCTAGCATAAGTTCATTTTGATCAAGAGAGGAATCCTTCATGAGTGTCCCAGTCAGACACAAGGCTGTTACAGCAACCTGTCTGTCTTTATCTATCACTTCAGCAGTGACCAGCGCATATGTGACACAGTACGGGGCATGAGCGTCCTGGACTTGCAAGAGGTAGGGTGAAGGCTGTAGAGAGGAAACTAACTTCTTTCCTGTTTTCAGGGCCATGATGATGACTGCCTGTGATTTGTCAGCAATCACAAAGCCTTGGGAAGTCCAGAGTAAGGTCAGGTGCTTCATATACTTCCAGATTTCTGTAGCTTATACTTGAAAGTAATGCAATTTCCTGAGCTGTCTAGGAGCTGAATCAAAGTCTCCTACCAAAACTATCAAAAGGTCTTTAGAATAACTATGGTTTTGATGGATTAACCAATCTTTAAGATTGTAGCTATGAACTCTGTAGAAAATTCGTGTTTACCTAGAAAAGAAAAGAAAAAAAACCTATTTAGCTTCTTTGGTCACAGTGAGGTTTTTTTTGTTGTGGGTTTTTTTTTTTTTTTTTTTTTTTTTTTTTTTTTTTTTTTTTTTACAGCAATACTGTTTGCAGTTTGCTCAGTTGTTTGATTTCCTTTAGGAGTGCCTCCTAAACTGTACTTGAGCAATTGCTATGTAAGAAACATTAAAATTTAAAGGAGGGTGAAAGAAATAAACCCTATCTTCCTGTTCAGCATGCAGAAAAGACAACTGTGAAAATCGTAACAGGCAGCCATAACTGTGACCAAGAGGCAAATCCATTGGAAACATTTCCTAATGGAGACTAATGAGCTCAAGTGCAATAAAGTTAAGCTCTCCCTTACGTGGGTTCAAAACCGTTACCATTTACTGCCCCTCCCACAGAAAGGCTGGGGCTGGGGTTGGACACAAAGTGACAAAGGGGCTAGAAGTGAGATTTGCTTCATGGTAGAGACCTGAAGCACATCAAGTTATAAAGCCAAAGTCAGTGCTAACTTTCCTTTTTCCCTCCTTGGCAATGTAGGTAGCTCTGCTGGTAGCAGCTGAGTTCTGGGAGCAAGGAGACTTAGAAATAAGCGTCCTCCAGCAACAGCCTATTGTGAGTACCATGTGAGAGCCAGACAATTCAGTTCAGACAAGTCTCATCAGAGACTTACTACAAGCAGTGTTGTTCTCAGAGCGGTTTATCTTCCTGAAGTCACTATGTCTGCCAAAATCCATTGGAAAAATGGGCACTTAGCTAGGGAAGACCCTCTGCGACAGTCTCTTGTCCAGCTCTCCATACACTTAGACAGGTCTCAGTAGCTATGAACCAGCAAGGTCTTCACTGTCCCCCTGGAGACTTTCTGCTGGTCCCTTACATCACAGAGGAAAACAGAGTTTCCAATAAAGAGAATAACTACAAACACAAACTTTGTCAAGTCCGGAAATTGTTTCTGGTAAATGGAAGTGTGTTAAAGCAGTGTTTCTTAACATATTTTTTCTGCTATAGTAACAAATACTTAAATTTGGCATTGAAAGAAAAAGTCATTCTTTGATGGAGCCTCCGCCTGTGTGGTTTGGGTTTTCTTTAAGTAAACTTTCATAGACCCTCTCTACCCACAGAGGCATCATAAATGATACAGTAAGCAACAAAGCCGTATAAGAATACAATTTCGTATTCAGTTATGTTTTAGAGAACTGCAATCCTCTTCAGCACTTTGTAACATGAACCTTCTCTCAGATATTTGCTTGAAAGGCACAAAGGAAAAACTCTCTGTCCTCCTCCCCATTTGTAGATGCTGAAAGACCTATCTAAAATTTCTGCTGAAATGGTAAAGGAATTGAGCCCACTTCTCTCCTCTGCAGCAGAGCGAGAGGGCTGTAATGGACACCCTTTATGAATGGCATGGCAGCACTGCCAGGCTTACACAACAAGGCAGTTTGGGGGAGAAAATAGAGGTTTGTTTTTCAATTAAGTCTTCTCTCATCATAGTGAACTTGGTTCCTCTTGCAGCCCATGATGGACCGGAGGAAAGCAGCTGAGCTTCCAAAGCTTCAAGTGGGTTTCATTGACTTTGTGTGCACATTTGTCTACAAGGTAAGGAAAGCACACCCTTGCACACCCCACTCCTCTCATCAGGGGTTCAAATCCCAGATGAGTGAGTCCAGTGCAGCAACACCACTCGTGGGGAGAGGAACAAGTTAGAGGAGACAACAGCTGCCCCTTGGTGGGGCATGAGCCAGCCTGGGAGGAGAGGTGTCGGGTGTCCATCCTGGGGTATGATGGGCAAGCACTGCCTCTGTGCTGCATTGCACTGACAGGTGTGTTTTCACTAGGAATTTTCCCGTTTCCATGAGGAAATTCAGCCTATGCTTGATGGGCTGCTAAACAACAGAAATGAGTGGAAAACCCGTGCTGATGAGTATGATGCAAAAATGAAAGCTCTGGAAGAAGAGAAGAAAAAAGAGGAAGAGAGGATGGCGGCAAAGAAAGGTCAGAAACAATACTTGGCTTTTCATTCCTCACTCAAAAACTTAATTACATGATACTCTCCCAAATCTTCAGCAAGCTTTGCTGATATGGCAAAAAGTCAGACGTGCAGAACAATTTTCCTCAGTCTTGCTCCACTGGCAAGATTGAAGACACCTTTGTCTTCAAACCTGATGCCATGACAGGCTAGTGCCTGAGAAAATAGTGGGACTACATTCAGCAAAAGTGCTTATGCAGCTGGGGACAGCAGAAAGTTCTTTGCAGTATGTCTCTGGAAAAGAGCAGCAAGACATCTGTTTGTACACAGGGGCTGTGGCCAATGTACTGTCCCACAGGTCATGAAGCAGAAGGAGTTAAGAAAAGCTAACATGCTCCCAGGAAGAACATTTGAGGAATTACAGCTGATACCATTTCTAGCCCAGATTATGCACTACCTAGAAGCAAGCAGTAGTAGTAGTATCTAGCAGCAATTTATTTTGGTTGAATCCATTTTCCTTGTTCTATGGGCCCAGCCTGGGTAGCACAGAAATCCCACTGCAATGGGCGTTGGGTGAAAGCTTGTTTGACAGCCTGAGGGTTTGGTTGACTCTCACTCAGAAGGGTGGAAGCAGAATCTCTCCTGGCACCTCCCAAGAGTCTGAGCAAACATTAATCAGAATTTGGTGCCAGTCCACAGAGGCTGAATCTGGAGTCTCCTTTCATTCCAAACTGGACCAAAATCTCAACAGCCCATGGGATGGACATTACTCAAATAACATAGATTAGAAACTAGATGCCTTATCTCAGTTTAATTCGCAGTAATTAACTCAAAATACCAAAAGTAAGTGATTTAGCTATTATTTGAAAAAATTTTGAAGAATTATTTCCTGGCTAAATAACTGGTATTTAAGTAAGGAAGGTTTCTACTAACTCTAAAACTCTTTCTAAGCAGCCTTACAGGTGCAATTACTTTGCACAGCAGACAGTTCTAGATTTGGATACTGTAGGTGGGACCTACTTGATGACTAGATGACTTAAAAGTGCTAAAATACTTGTGTAATTACTGAGAAGGACATTTAAACTGTACCTCTAATTCTCTGTTTCTTTTCATATGGCAGATGGAATAACCTGTAATGGAGGAAGAGCTCCAGCTTCCAAAACCTGTAGCATACTTTAGATCTATTATCAATTAAATATATGCCACCTGAAGCAAGAATACCTGTACTTTAAAAAAAAATAGAAAAGGCATACAAATATTACTACTTTAGTTAGGTTTATAACTAACCAGGAAAGAGCTAGATCTCATTTGCCTTAATTGCATCTCTTCCTGATGGTAAGGAGCCAGTTCTATCCTGTCTCTTGCTCCATTTAACGCACCTGATGGCAGATGGCATATGGCAAGTCAGAACAACATTTGGCCCAACAAATCAGATTGCATGACTATGGAAGAGCATTTCTCCTGCACTGAAACACTTGTTACCCCAAAGCTGATAGGGCCAGTTGAATTCACGTCCTTCTCCATGCAACCCCATGTGACTGACAAAGTAAGTAACTGTAGCCACAGAGCAGAACAACTGAAGAAGAGCCAAATCTATCATATCGAAGCCTGTATGCGTTAGGATATCAGAAAAAAAAAAATCTGTGGGTAGGGATAAAGCATGAACACTGACAAGAAAACCTTTGAATAGATCTAAAAAGTTACGGTTCCATGTAAATCTGAGAAACGCTCACAGAAATAATAGTTCTGCACTCACTTCAAGCATTTGTATAGATTGCTACTCTAAAGCTATTCGTGCAGCACCCAGTAGCTGCCATCTTCACGAGCAGAACCCACGCTGTGAGTTAACCAAGACTTGGCTCTGTAACACGTGATTGTAAGAAGACGGTGTTATCATTACCCATGACAGTTGCAGTTACAGTCACCCAAGCAACCTGCATCATGGCATCTCCTAAATTTGTTCTGTTTTGCCTCGTAATGCCAATGTGATTTGATGTAGTCCTCTTCCAATCAGTACCAACCCTCTTTCCTCCTCCTGTTCTGAGATACCTGGTTTTTGGATTCCTCTCCAGACTTTGAAAGACTGATAATTGTACTCTTTTATTTCAGATGATAGAAGTTATTTTTCATGTTTATTCATGCAATCGTTTTGGAACATTCAGTTACACTCCTATAGCAGTAGAGACAGCCTTCTCTGCTCCTCTCTGTCTCTCTCTTTTTTTAAAAAAAGTGTTTGGAGATCTGTTTTGCTGGGGATTTTCTTCTTCTTCTTCTTTTATTACTTTTGCTACCTTCAGTGCTTTTACCCTTCAATATCTTGTTTTGCATTATAAAAATTATGCAAGTAAAAGAAAAACTAGAGCTGTTTTGGTACCTGGTGATCATTTACCCATCTCTCAGTGTAGTAAGGAAGATGTAGTCCTCTATCACTCTGCAGCAATTCTGTGAGCACTAAGTGGTCTTTCAGGAAAATACAGAAACCTGTCTACTTGCATGAGAGCTAAATATGCCACTAGTAATGACTTCATGTTATATGTCTCAGTTCCATGAAGAACCATGCAGGAAGCTTTCATCTTACAATGTATGAAATCAAACAAGTCATTTTTTCCAGTGGGAAAAATGTAACAAGTTTATCATATTGCAGAGTGGTGAGCAGTGGGGCTTTTAAGGGTTACTACAAGACACTGTGCACTTAAGTATTTACTGAGAAAGGCTCCTTAAGTCAAACATTTTCTGGAAAATAAAGGCACGAGGCTAATCTTTCAGCCCCTTGCGACCAACACGAGCCACTTGGAGCACCACAAGGTGTTATTTCCAAGGAGGACCATGCATGCACGCAGGGAACGGGTGTCCGTGGACACGCAGGGTGAGGTGCCAGTGGAGGAGGCTGTTTCAGAGAGTGGCCCAGTTGTGTGGGAACAGGAGGGTCTCCTAAAGACCCCTTCTGCAACAGTGGTGCTGGGGCAGCCTGGAAGGCCTGCTGCAGTGAGGACCTCATATGTGAGTGCCACAGGAAGCTGTGCCCCACTGGTGGGGACAGGGCAAGCCTTCCCCCCTTCTCCACCACCAGCTCCTTCGTCCCCCTTTTGCCACTCCCCTGTCTGCTTGCGAGACCTCAGGTGCCCCAGGCAGAGCACACAGCTCTACTGCCCATGAGTGATTTGTTGGGCTATTTCTGTAGGTCAGTGGTCGCATGTCCTAGCTGCTCTGCAGCTGACTGCCTCTCATGCAGCAATCAGAGCACAAGCCAAGACATTTAATTTTCCTTTTATTTTCCCATTGCTTTATGTCTGATTCTGAAAGGATACGGTCTGTAGGCAAAACCTTTTCCCTTCAGCTTCATCTCAGGAGCTAAAGCTCAGTTAACTGAATTAAGCTCAGCACTTGCCTGTCTTCTGCACAGAATTTTCTGCACAGAATTTTCTGCACAGAATTTTCTGCACAGAAATTCCTGCTTGGACAGTCGCTGGTAAACCGTCCTTTAAGGGGAAGGACCTGTGACAGGAGGCAGAAGTGATCCTTGTAGGTCTGTAGATAAGCAGCATGTGTGCACTGGTGGAGCTAAGAGGAGGTGCAAGGTGGGATGAAAGGATTGGGAACAACCTTCAGCAGCAGTGTGAGATTATCCAACAGCGAAGTGCAGGTTAGTGCTTGTCATTCATCCATGGTACCCTGGGATAGGCCCCCATCCCTCACTTCCCAGGCTGGCTCATCCAGGGAAAGCATTAATGGTGCAATGCAGTGACCCAGAGAGGGGCAGCTAGCAGAAGGGAAAAGTTCCATCCCCACACCTGTGGAGGTGCTATAATGAGTTGCTTCATCTGCTGCTCCCAGTGTCTTCTCATCTGACACACAGGTCACACCCAGCCATAGCATGTACAGCCCTGAGCACCAGGCAGCCTGCCTCCCCTTCTGCCCCTCACTCTCTCACTCCCACTGCCTAATGCACACCGAGTGTCTGAGGGGAACACTGGTTTTCTCATGCCAGGCAGGCCCAGTGATGGAGGGTTTTTTGGTTTTGTTTTTTTTCCCCGAATCATACCATCTAAGCAGATAGCCACTTTGCCAGAAGACTGGGATGGCTGTTCTTTCAGTCAGCAATCCCTTACTGACAAATGTTTCTACATCTTTTTGTTCCATAGCTACCACACCATTCACAATTTTCTTCCCACTGGAGGTATTAGCCGTTTAGATGCAGGTGAAACCTGGCATGGCTCCTATCCGCAGTGCTCCACCTTGGCAGCCGGGAGCTGGCTGCCAGGACTTACTGAGCACGGAGAAGGGAAGGGCCAAGAAAAAGATTTTTCCAGCAATTTTCCAGGCTTGAGAGATGACATTGCAACAAAATTTCAGGAGAGGTCTCCTGACTGCCCAGCTCCCTGTTGAGTGCTGTTGAGTAATTTAGCTCTACTTCTGGCCTATTTGCCTACACCCCAGCGAAGTGCTTTCACCTCTGGCTTGATGCAGCTCTGAAGTCCAGTGGGAGATGGGAGGGGGCCTATTTTCAAAGTGCTTCACTGAGGGCAGTAATGCATGGAGACCTCCATTCTTGGTTTTGAAGATGGGGGGGAAGGAAATAAACATCCATGTGAGACTAGCAGGGGAGGGTTATCAGAGAGGCACTTAACCGATGAAGACCAAATTTCCCCTCTGAAGGAGGAAGGTCTTGCCTGAATGGGGACCTGCCAAGAGATTTTTAATGCTTGGCCATTGTCTGCTGCCCCAGAAGGAAAGGGTAGGACAAGCTGACTCCAGATAGGACCTCTTTGCTTTGCCACTGAAGAAGAGTTCATGCTGCTGTTCGTGCTGCTGGAGCCTAGCTTGCTGCTGGTGGTGGGTTGTGCAAAGAGGCACCTGGCTTGACACTACCAAGGATACGGGAGCATATACAAGGTCCTCTGCAGAGCTGTGAGGATGGCAGTTCCTGCAGAGAGGGAGAGAAACACTGTGGGGGAGAGCAGAGACTGCAGTCCTGTCGTCAGCCAGCTCTCACAGACCTTGGATAAGTGCTCACTGTCTTTTCACAGCTGGCCAAGGTCTGACTCCAACTAAGGCTGGTAACTGCAGCTCCCCTCATGGGGGGGCGGGAGGGTGGAGGGT
>NW_010414402.1:74635-75535 GCF_000710305.1 Buceros rhinoceros silvestris
ACAACTCGACTTCCACTCAGCAATTCAAAGGAAGAGAAGGCACTGAATGCCACAGGTGGGGTACAGATCCCAGTTCCACCTTCCGGGTAGATGGGTTGCATAACTTTGCACTCAGCAGAGTGACTTTGTCCTTCCAGCAGCTCCAGACCCTGTTTAAGGAAACCTTCATGAGAGCCCAGAGCAAGTATGACTGTGTTGATGTCTGGGCTGAATGTGGCTTGCATCATCTATCACAAAAGCTTGTATGAGAAAAATCTTTTTCCCTGTAACTCTTCCTCTACTCCTTCCATGAAACCGTAAGACGAGGTACGGGGAAGATCAGGAAAAACATGCAGTAGGGAGAAACTCCCTCTCAAGCAGCAGCAGAGCACTGAGGAGTCAGACAAACCCAGTTCCAGCAAAAGAAATGTAATGCCACCTGGGGTCAGATGCTCTGTCCTTCCTGCTTTCTCCTCTGCACCTTTCCACAAGTTGTGGTTGCTGTTACTTGCTGCTGGGGCCTGCTGTAGCGTCAGGCTCCAGTAACATAGCTCTGTCTCCAATTATCTCAAAAACCATCGCCCAACTTTAATCATTTGCAGAAGATTTTTGGCTTGGTGTACAGTCACATGGCCAAGCGTTGGCCTCATTTATTTCTTGGTGACAGTAGATACTTAACAAAGGCTTATTTAACACGTCCATCCCATTTTTCCTCTGATCTCTAGCAATACAGAAAATAACGTATGCCCTTCCTTTCTGCAGCAGTCTTTAGATGTATCTGCAGTCCATACTTACATTCCCCCTTTCCTCTAGATGCAATTCTATCAGTTTTCTCAGCATTACAGGTGCTAAAGACTGGGACTGAATTACCCCAGCTGCAAGCAATCTAATCAGGCACCTCCCAGGCACCTCGGTCTGCTC
>NW_010414403.1:0-17364 GCF_000710305.1 Buceros rhinoceros silvestris
AGGGGAGTGGAAACCCCCCTCGTCGTGACTGAGGAGCCGCGCCTGAGAACGACTGAGCTGTTTTTGCTGGAAAAGCTGCTGTGCTGCCTCAGCACGCCACATCGGAGCCCTGCATCAGAGCTCTGCCGCAAGCACCGAGCCCGGACTGCCCGCGCACCATGCCGGAGACCCCCAGAGCAGCTTTCGCTGCCTTGCCGCATGCCTGGGGCCCCGCCAAGCCAGGTCCAGACTGCCCGCGCACCCGAGAGCTGTTTGCTTTTGCTTTGCTTCGCTTCATTCCGCGACAGAGACTGGTAGGACTTTGTGCTAATTCTACTCTATCTCGCACTGCCGGGTGATTCATAACTGCGCAGGTCTCTGTGCGCTGCTCACGCGGCAGAACCACGTGGCCGCCACCATCTCGGATCGCTGCCGCAGTCTGTGTTTGCTTTCGGTTTAACCCTCGCTTTCCCAAAACCCTCAATACCTCACTGTTTTCCTGTGTATTTAATATATATTTGTTTGTAGTGTTATTAAAGTTTGTTTCAGTTTTCCAAAAAGCATTTTAGAGGTCTCACAAGTTCTTTTCTCCCTTCCCCTATCTCTGGTGGGATAGGGGAGGGTATTATCGTCATTGGACCTTGGTTTTTACCTCGGCCAAACCGGTGACAACTTCCAATCTCTGTTTTTCCCCACTGCTTCAGCTGTTGAATCCCTGCTTCAGGCTGGCTGGGTAGGTGTGCTTCAGCCATGTGTAAATTAACACAAGATAAATATGAGGCGTTCAGCTTCTGTAAGAGAAGGTGCAGGCTGGGACACTTGAGCTTCTTTCCTAGTGATTAGATGAAGAGAATGGGACTGGGATTATAAAGTATAAATTTGGAAATACGGGTCAGTACTTGAGAGCACGGTCCTCTGAAGCCTTTGGTTGGAACCAAGTCACATCGATTCTGCAATCAAAAAAAATGCAAACAAACTGAATTGTAAGACTGTTTTAAATGCTTGACATGCAGGATTAATATGTATGACTTCATGCATGTGCTCATTCTGCTATGGGAGATGGTACCATGGGTTACATTAAAGCCAAAGCACTTTTGATTTACAAAAAACTGCATTGTGACATGGGTGATGGTGGGGGAAGCACAAAGATGGGAGCCTGGAGCTTTTGGAATTGGGATGCAAAAAAATCTGCTTCTAACAACTTTTTTTTAAGCAAGTTACTACTCCTCTGTAACAGATTCTGACAGTAACTTATGAAACTATCCTTGTTATTGGACATGTATTTGTGAAACAGCATGTAAACTAATTCATACCCTGTTTTTCTGTAGTTTACACAGCTTTGCACTTACAGATCTCCAAGTTTGTATGTATTGTATATATTTGTATTTCTAGTCATGTAAATAAAGACATCGAAGACTGGAATCTCAATTAATGAAAACCAGAATAGCCCTATTTATTCAGCGTTTTCAAGGTTACTTATGAGTAAACCTTATTTCTGTCCTCTAGACTTCGTCAAGAATCTTTCCGGGGAATTAATTGTGTGTTTAGCAGTAGGTTACACCCCATCTTTTAAAAAGATTGTAGGTATTTTTAAGTGACAGTTCTTGCCTTCCTTTTTACAATATATCTGAATATGAAAGAGTCGGTTTCTGAAATCCTTGTTACAAATTTAGGAAGTGTTTAGAATTAAATGGATTATATTGTATTAATATTTATAACTAGCTTTAGAAGTTAAAAACTTCAGTTGTGTAGGAGGGTCTTCTATATGGTATGTCATGTTGAAATATACCCCCTCTTTTTTTTAGATTCTTGCTGTGGTTTAAGCTTCTGCATCTGATTAACAGATCAGAAGTAGTAGCTTTATGAGTGTATATATACCAACTTAATTACCAGCTTCTAACATGCAATCTGGAACTTTTATTAGCTTGACATATCGAAAAATCTAAGGGTGTCTGCTTTGCATTATGCTGTTCTGGAAAATAGGTGGTAGTGGGTGGTGTAGGTTCTCTACTTTTCAAAAAGCATTGGCTGACAAATCAAAGGTTGTCTCTGAGAAATATTTTCATTATTTTGTCGTTATTATTTTATTTCAGTTTAAGGATAGGTGGATATGCTTGTTGAACTATGCTATCCTTGTTCTATCTAACCCCATATTATGATTTTTAAGACATTAAGACAATAGAACTTATGAACAGGGCTGAATTATCCCTAGTGTGGTTTTATTGAATAGCCTATTGCATTCTTTTTGTTGCAGCTCTGCAGAATAATTCCCAGTGCTTTTTAAGCTCTTTAGATTTACTTAATTCATATGTCATCTAATTGATTCTCAAAACCTTTTTCCTGTTTTGAAATATTTTGCCTGTCACTGGCTTGCTCAAGTTTTCATAGTCTTCAGAGGAAATAGTTGCTAAATTGCTGCTCATGAAACAATCAACATTTGTAACCTGATTTTTAATTCACCTGAGAAAATCATGAAAAGACTAGTTGCTGTATCTTCAGGCCCAGCATGTACTCCAGATCATATACAACTTCATTTTGTTTCATTACCACTGTCCCTACAGTAGCAGAAAATGCTGTTTGGAAGAAGCCTACATAGATTTAGTCTGACCCATACAGTCTTATTTTCTTCCTGAAGCACTGCTAAAGGTCATTGTGAAGTGGTCAGTAATTAATAATGTAGCTGTCTGCCTGGGAACTAGATGTGATTACCCTTCCAGCCTTCTAGATCAAAGTTCCTAATTCCCAAGATGTGCCTCCCATGTGGAACACGGGGAAGGAGCTGTTCACTGACTCTAGCTTTTTACTTGGTTTTTTTTTTGAGAGAGAATTTTTAGAATCTGAACTTTACTAAGAGCCATGCATTTAAATTATGCTGCTTGAGAGACCAAAGAAAGAGATCAAAGCCTCCAGAACAGTTTCTAAAGTGCTGCTTTCTCTCAGTCTCTCTAAAAATTCTCATTGATTCTATACAGCTTTCTCCAGATTAACTTGGATGCGGCTACAAGTCAGGCTAGTCTCGATTTCCTATATTTCTCGGTATGTCACTCAGACACAAAGATATTCATAAATAGCTCAGGTAAAAATATGTGGGCAAAACTACAATGTAATGTAAATTTAAAAAAACCTCCTCAGTATTTGAAAAAAAAATTGCTGTTCTCATGCATTCGAAGATTTTATCAATATTCCTGTTGCTTTTGCTTAAGTTTCAAATTACCTTGTTACAAGGTAGTAATAGAGATGGGCTAGCAGCGAGTTCATAAACACTTGTGCTGTTGTCTCAATTTCTTACACTTGCATCTGAATGTCTTTGTGCAATGTCCTCATCAGAAACAGGACCTTAAAAAGTTAATGTTTAGGAAGACCTTGAAAAAGATCATATAAATTCTCTAAATTGTGTTGGGCCTTAATATTTTTTTTCCTCTGTATGTGCAGGTGAATGATGTGGAGTTTGTTCTATTAAAACATTTATTTCATCTGGGAAGTTACTGTGTTTTAAAGGCTGATCACTCTGAATGTAGACTATGGGTGGGTCTGAACATTCTGCATGTTAATTCCTGGAAAATTACTACCAATTTCCTTTGATAGGGAATAATCTGCTCTCTGTTCTTAGTTTATTTCTCCGCCCACCCACAAACACTGTTCTCTGCAGTTGAGAACAATTTGAATTAGTTTACAAAAAACCCACCCCAATGTTGTTTAAAATGTTTTTCTGGCTATACTGTATGCCTGTGCTTCTAATTACTTTAATTCATCTGGAGGGGAGGGTGTTTCAAAATTCCTTCTTTCAAGCCTTCTCTAGCTTTCATTTTTCTTTGTGACTGTTGGAGCCTGAACTAAGAATTCTGAATTGCAATATGGTAGCAGAAATTCTGAGCCAAATATTAATAAATCTGTTGCACAGTACTCCAGAGCCTAGTTCTGAATACAATACCACATCGAATTCAGAATCCTGGCCTATGTGCTTTGGAAGATTAAAAAATATTAGGTATTTTTTAAATTGTGGAGTGCTCTTGTAACAGTTATCATTAACATGTGTTTGTCTTCATGTTCAGAATTTGAGATAATCCTACTCACAAATTCTATGTATCCAAAGCAGGCAAAACAAAATTCCCTGAAGCCTCACCCAAGAGCCTTATACCCAAGAAGATGTAAGAGCACTGCAGGAGAGGACTGCTGACAAATGTTGACTTTGAGAATATAAAGCACTAAGCTTGCATTGCAGCACAGATCACAAATTTATAGATGTCTTTTAATACATGGTGTATTAACTGAGTTTTCTTCCTTTCGCATTTTGGAAGGAGAAATAAAATACCCTGGCAGGTCTCTTTGTTCATTTTCCTTTCTTAATCTCTTAGGATAGATGAAGATATTTTTCCTTTCCTTTAAGGATGCAGACATTTCAGTTTTTTCTCTGCCTTTCATACTGTAATGGAGATTTAGCTTTTTTCCAAAATACTGAATAGCTGTGCAGAGAATGTGGACTTGATTTTCTCAGGTGCCTACAGAATTGTGGATAAATGAGTGGCACTCAATTAATACGGTATCTTGAAGCCATATTGTGCTTTTAGGGACTTGGATGAACCATCCTCACCTGACTTGCATGAGACCCTATGCATTTTTACTACTAATAGTTAAAGCTTTATAGGGCTGCAGCCCATGGAGAAAGTTCTTCACTCTACAGAGAGTGAAGATATCTTAAAATCCATGCAGAATTCTGGTGTTTCCATATAAAATCTTAAATGCCAATGACATCTCTGGGGATCTACAGCTGTGTACACGCTGAGAGCACACAATACTGGTGCTTTCTTGTGTCAAACCAGTTTCAAAGGCACAGTTGCTGGCTAGCTCTGGCGATCCTGTATGACTAGATAATGATGGTGCTGAGCATTGCTATTTACCTTCACTGGTGGAATAGCAAAAGGAGATGATCGTGAGTACTCACATAGAAATTATGGTAATATAAAGGGTACTTGGAGCATCAGTCATATTTTATTCACTATCCTCTTGTGCACCTACAAGAACAGACAGCAGTGTAAGCTTCATTCTAACATCAGTTTCTGTTGCTAAGTGTCTTTTTTTTTTTTGGTATTCCAAGGTGTCCTAGACTGGTTGATGCTGTAGACTCCACATCTGATCCGAAACACCTGAACACCATTAACTAGGTGCTGAAAACTATTTAAGTGAACTAACTCTTGTAACAGGGGAGAGCTCTGCAAGAGGGATTCTGGAATGATACTGTTTTTCACATGAGCAATTGGAGCATAGATGTTTGAACCTGGGTTATAATAAATAGAGCAGTTTGAGATTATGTAGAGTGATTAGCTGTAGTAGATGACAAGGTCCGGTGATGGAGATCAAAATGTACTGTCAGAAAAATTTTTACCATCTCTAAATATAAATAAGGCTACAAAAGGGCACTTTTCAGTTCTAGCTATAGCCATCTCTAATCTTAGCCTTTCCTTAATTTCTTGAGATTTGCTGTAAAACCAATGAAATACTGAAGATTTCTGTTTTGGGACTGTGTACAATGATCACACTTGAAAGAAAAGCTCATTAAGTTTCTCTTAGAAATCTCTGGTGACAGCCTTACTAGTCCGAATATTGCATGCCCTCTTCATGCTTGACCTGCCTTGAAAGTAGCTACAGGAGCTCATAAAGAGAGCTGACTGAACTGTCACATTAAAAGAGTATCTAGCCATCTTAGCAAGAAGAGATGGCATACGAGAGGTCTTATACCCTTTAATTCATCAAACCAAGAATAGCCACAGTATCTTCTGGATTGTTCTGCAATTTATACATTTTCTCAGCTCTTTAATGAATGAAGTAAACAGTAACAGGTTACATTTATTGACTAATATATTTATACAAAATATAATTCAAGAAACTATTTTCCTGGTGTTAGAATAAAAAGTTGGGGGTTTTGAGGCAAAACCTCATTTTTCAGATAAAAACCATTTTCTTCCTTTGATTTCCTACAGTTATTTACTATCTGGTTTTGAGAAGAATCATTTAGAAATGTGAATCAGGAATTTTTCTGACATGGGACTCTGTTTCTTCCCCTCCTCCCTCCCATACTATAATGGGTTATTGATTTTGACACGTATCAAGAATAACTTTTTCCTGAGCAGAGAATTAAAATTAGAAACCTGAAGTTTCTAGAAAAGCCAACACTATGCCAGTCCTTCTGTTCAGTATAGTTTCGTCTATAACTATATATGTATACAAAAATGTCACACCCCATACCAGTCTATTGTTCGTTGCTTAAATTTTTAAATTTTCTCACTCTCTTGAGAAAAAAACATGCCCCTGAAAAAATATTTGTAGGAGAGGACACTTAAAGGAAAAAGGTTGTACTTGGTTTATATTCAGTATTGTACATGATGACTTTTTAACTGGTTTCTATTTGTGTGTTTTTTCCTGACCATAACTTTATTTTATAAACGCTGCCTGAAAGACATTCACAAACAAGGACTGCCACCCGGGATTCTTCCTCTTATCCCTCTGTGCCAATATATACTTCGCTTGATATATTACAATATTTCTCCAAAATTGCTGGAAAACATATCTGAAGAACTTACCATTAATGTTTTCTGAAAACTTTCAAAATGCTGCTTTAGTGAGGTTCAATGTGATCAGCAATATGTACCTGATGTTCAAGAAAATTGAAATATTTCCAAATCTACTTAGAGTACTATATTATGCCCTCAAAGCAATGAACAAGCCACCCATACATCTGTATTGGAGAAGTTCTGATGGCCATGAATCACTTAAAATATCAGATATTCCCAAATACAGGACATTGCCTTGGCAATACATTTAGAGCACTACAGACTGATTTAGTCAATGCCTTAGTATTTTCTTTTTTTAACTATATGCTTGAATTGTTTTTAACTTTCAGATTATGATTAGAGATCAGGAAAAAGGAAAAACTACTTCCTTCTACTGCTGACAAATACTAAGCACCTCAAAAGTAACTGTTTACTTGAGGAACAGACTTGTGGCATTGACCCTACAACCTCTATTTGCTGTATGTCATAACACACCCTCTCAGTAACTAGTAACATTCTGCGAATTACTTAAAATCCGTGTAATGTCTTCCTGCTGGTTACACACTGACAAAGCCTCCCAAACTGTACTTCCTACCATTGTAACTTTTTGTAATTCAATAAGTGCTGATGTTCCACAAACAGTGTATGAACACTTTAATCTGGCACACCCTTAATCAATTTAAATAAACGCTATTAAATAAACTACCAGAAAGGCTCCATTTAGTTTTCACAATACCTTTCTTGTTGTTGTACAGTGACATATGTGGAATACTAGACCAATCTGCTGCAGCATGAATTATTTCCCCCAGTGTAATATTTGTCATGTAAAGCATATGCAGACTGACTTGTTGGCGGATCTTTCTTTAAGGCTAGCTTTCTGAAGTAGAGTTCACTAAAATACTTTTTCGTAGTACAAGTAAATTTAGAACAAAACTCTTGTAGTTTCCTGCTAAGATGTAGCCTCTCCTGCCGGCACTTTCTAGACTGAAAACATCCCTCTTTTCAGTGCTCTGATTCCAGATTGACTTCAGGGCTTGCATACCAGACCAATACAAACTTGGAGAATAGAGACCCAACATTGTTCTGAAGCTACATATTGCTTGACCTGCTGCACTGTGGATAGTAATTCCTTCAGGAGCACCTCTTCCAAAATGCACAGTTAATGTCCTTACAAGATTAGGAATCGCCTATCTGTCCAGCTAGAAGCTCCGCCAGCAGCCAATATCTTAAAGATATGAAAAGGATATAAAATATTGCTGGAACTCTCTGAAAGGCTCTTACTCATCTATTGGGCCTGTTTAGGCAAAGAATAGATCTCAATTTTTGAAATATTCAAATTGTAGTAAAGGTAATGCTAGTGCTGAGACCTGCACTGATTGAAGCAACCAGTTTATCTTGGTGTCTTCGTGACCTTGATGGTAGAAGGTAATTCAAATGTCTCTGGAGAGGGGTTGAGAAGAGGGTACATGAAAGATGAGCTTTTCTGGATGCAGATGCTGACAGGTTAGAACGACCTCTCATCTTTGCTGTTTGTAGTGGTCAATACTGCCTGTGCTGCTGTCTGCATCCTGCACACGCTGGTGAAAGGAAGGTAACCTGTTGCATGTGCAGTGATCCTTCGAGCAGTACTGCATGCTGTTGTTTAAGTAAAGCATCTTTCCTTTTACTGCAATATCCCAAGAGGATTTGTGACTAGATTGCAACTGAGAAAAGGAAAGAGCATGGCAAAGGTTTGTGTTCCCTCAGTCCCAAGTCCTCTGAAGTTGATAGAAAAAATAAGCTCATGTTTTTCTTTCATTATTTGCTTTGTCATCTAATCTGGGTGGAAATTGTTTTTCCTCTAAGCTCTACTTGCTTTCCTTTTTTAATTTCTGTTTTCTGCCTCCCCACAGAGGTAGCAAATGAAAAAATGATGCCTTTTCCCACAGTGTGTTCTGAGCGTGGCAAAAAGAAAAAGTAGCCTCCTGGCTTAGTAGAGGCTGTCCATATATAAAGGGTTTGCAGAGTGAGGCAGTTTGTGGATTACATGTAATAAGATTCTGCCATGAAGTAAACACCATACAATACGGCACTCGAAGTGAAACATGGCCTAGATTTACAGAGGACTAGAATCAATGTGATGGACCATTGCAGCTGGATGCCAGAGGAGGCTACTGTTTGTGTTCATGGTATTTCACAGGTGACAGTGCGCTATTTTTCTTCCATAAAGGAGGACTTATGTGAGTTTACTTGTGCCTTGCTAGCAAAACAAATCAAAACATTTAGGCTGCTATAAGAATGTTCTGGCAAGTAAGATATGAGCACAAATGAGGTACCTGACTCAATTTTAAATCTTGGATACCTTTGCAAAGGAAAACTATCAAGTGTAGCTTGGCTATGGACAGCTGAGTTACTTGCCATTTTTAGCACTTATCAGTTACACTTCACCACAGTTCAAACCCTTTTTACTCATCCGTGAGTCGTTTGTCTTAACTAGAAGACAAATAAAATTTATATGGCATTGATATTCTAACAGCTTTTCTCTGTTTAAATCTTCACATAGTATCAACTAAAGCTGAACGTCAGCTTTGGTTCCTCTTCGGGGGCTGATTATTATGAATATTATTTGAAATAATTTAGTCTTGATTAAATACAGTATATTTTACTTAGTGGTTGCATGATCACAAGATCCTGTGATCAAAGTTAAAATGGCACAAACCCTCATACATCAGGCATTTTAAAAGTGACTGTCAGATCTCAGATTGCAGTCACTCCCTATACTGGCATTGCAGCAGGGATTACAACAGGTTTTCTGTTACTCTTTCACTCAGTTTAACATTAGGGAAATGCCAGTGTAGACAAATGCCAGAATAATTTAATTACAGTAAAAATTGTAATAAACAAGTATAAAGAGTCTTTTCCTGACAGGAATTTCTGTCTTATGAAAGAACTGTTTGAATTTGGTGATAAAGTTTACAACTGTTTTAAAAATAATCAAGATTTGTGTAGGAAAATAGTGAAAATTATTATTTCCGAGAGCTAATCATATAACAGGCTTGCAGGTCAGCTGTTTTCTGAGGTTTATTATGTATTAATTGGTGGTTTGGGGAGTTTTTAATTAGTATGCTTTTTATAGAAATTTCTTCATCCATCAAGTCCCTTGAGGATGATCGAAACTTTACAGCTCTGACAAGATCAAGAATTCTGGGTTGTTGCTTTGCCCTGGTGAATTAAGGCTGTAGTTGGCATTGGCCCCTTATAAACACGCAGACACTCACAGACTTAATTCCGTTATTGAAGCCCTTTCTCTATGATCACAATGAGTTACGTGCCCTGAATTACTTGTTACCAAAGGGGTTGAAAACTGTGATTTCTGTTTGTTAATCTGTCTCTGAGCATGTAGGTTATGGCATCCTTGTGATGTTACATTTGCTGTTTTAAAATTCCTGTTAGATTGCCCTTATTGTAACATCCCCTCTTTTTATGACTAAACCCTGGGTGTTTTTCTCAATTTCTCACCATAAATTGAGCTATTTTTTTCCTCCTGAAAATAAATTCCATTATTTGGTCACTTCACCCTGCAGTCTTGTATGAAACCTCCCAAATGTTAATGCTAGTCTTTGGTGTGATTTAACTTAATCCATACAGATTTTACAAAGGTTAATGGTGTCTGGTCCTATAAATCCTGATTTATTTGATATTTTAAGGATATATTTAACTATTAATGCCATTCTACATGTATTTGAGGAATGAACTGTAGTGTTTGGATGAGATGGTGAATAGAGGTGAAAAACCTATGGAAAATTAAGGATTATTTTATTTTATTAAAGAGCATCTTGATATTTTTCTAGTAGAAGTATAGTAATGCAGTGGAAGTTCCTAATGCGTAGTAAACTATCTGTAACCGTGCTCTGGAGCAGACTAGGGAGCTTTATTTGAAACCTGCATTATTTTTCTTAACTTCTGATTCAGATTCTTACTCTCTGTAGGGTTGAAAAGCATCTTTTAAAAAATGGGCAAATGGAACTTTCCTTTTGTAAAACTACTTCAGTTAAATTTTTCTTAGGTGCAAAGTCCATGCTCATTTCCTCTTGAAATAGTGGAAGCTTTGCTGAAACTCACTAAAGGCTAAGAATTGCAGTAAAAATTCAATTAAGAGAGAATCGCACTTCTGTAGAACTTAACCTATAATGACAGGACTATTACAAGGCTGTGTGTATCTGGAGGCTGCCTATTCTGATGTATGCACATGGCTGTGAAGTATTGAATTTTTTCGTAAGTGTTTGGATCATGAAACTAGATGTTTAGTTTAACAGTCTCAGTCAAGGACTAGCACTTCAGCCTTCAGATTTGAGTCCTTTAAGCTCATTTCTCGTAGCAATGAGTAGAGCCCACTGATGCGTGTAATGAGACTCCTTGCAAGTGAGAAAGCAGTAGAAATTACTAGCAAAGACAAAATCAGTAGATTAGAATTTTTTTATAACATTCCCTTGAGTAAAAAGCCTCTAAAAAGTATGTCTAATGGAGCGTAACATTATGTTGATACTGAATATATTATACTTTGAAATTAATTGGCAGCAGGGCAATCAAGCAATGACTGAGACTTCTCAGTGATACTGCATGTTACTGGTGGTAGTTAGTTTCCTACATTAGAAAAGAAGCTCTTTCCAGGCTCAAAAGTCTTGAACTTTAAGCATTTAGAGCTGATCATAGAATCTTAGTACCCAAACAGAGTTAAAATTTGTGCTTCAGAAAAGCTGCCCATATTTTCCCTTCAAGGTATGAGAACTGAAGGGATTCTTATGGCTTTGATACCAGTTACCAGCTGTATGTTCCCAGTACTACAGACAAACCTGAATGTTTGTGCGCAGAGGGCTTGGATTTTAATGAATAACTGCAGACTTCTTCACAGAGACAACTGCTAAACATACCAGTTTTCCTCCTGTGAAGAACAGCTGATGTAATCTTTGAAAGCTGACAAATACCATTATGACAAGTTTACCGACGTCTTTATCAGACGCGCCTCTTTCATTTATGTGGTTTAATATAGATTGTCTGAAAAAGTGCACTTTGCCAAGAGAATAGAATATTTTTCTTCTCCTTTAATGTAGACTTGGATTTAAGTGGATTTTTAAAAATTTAGTATAAACATGTCCTAAGTCATAATAAATAGAAATAATTGAAAATTTTGATTTCTGAAAGATGGTGTTCTAACACATACTTATCCTTCTGCATTAACTTCTGAAATTAAATGGGTGTTCTGTGTAACAAATGCCAAAAAATATTCTTGTAATTGAATTGCCATGTTGCATTATTGCTTAAAAAGACAGTAATTTATGGTTCATGATCTTAGACTTTCTTATTTTGTCGTTGTTTTCTGTACCATGATTTTGCTTTACTCTGCTGCTTCCCTGTGACATCAGCTTGAAAAACAGCCTCTCAACCTTACTTCACCTTTTGTACTTTTTTCTGTTCTCTTTACTTTGTAGAACAGAAATCTTTCTCAATATTTACCTTCAAAATCCTTGTGAAGATTTGATCCTCTTGTAATGCCTAGAGGCATCATGTGTAATGTTACACGTGTTAAGATAATTTATGATACTTTTTAAACTTTTTTAATGATACTTTTTTTATGATACTTATGAAATTTGTAACTTTTAGAGTACTCGTTAAAAATGATTGTGTCAAGTGTGTATTTTTTTTAATCTGATAGATTTAGTTCTTCAGAATCTGCTGAGGCTAAAGAGCTTGATTTTGATTACAGGAGTCTGACTGCTGACTAGCAAATATACAGCTCAAAGTATGAGATACAAATTTCTGCGAAAAAAATAAAACCTAGTTGTCAACACTGCTTTTGACTATGACAAACAGGTTAATTTGGGACTTTTTGCCTTTTTCCCTGTTTAGTATAGATCATGCAGAATACTAATATTACAAAGTGCTCCCGTGTGCTAAAGAGATGAGTGGACAGATTTACATCATTATCATTAACATTGACATAATGCTCATTTAAAAGTCTTTGTGATTAATAGAAAAGTCTTATACGTGTCTAGAGGATTCTGGGTGGGAATTTAAGATAATTCCACTGGACTAGTTGAAAATACCATGCAGGGCTGAAAAAGTTAAGGGTCAGTGAGTTCTTACTTCAGACAATTGCAATTAAAAGGGATTAAGCACCCACTTACAGAAGAAACCTTAATTTTCTGTGCATAAGGTTTGATCCTCTGTTCTGTGTTTGGATAATGCCAATATTGAGAGCCCGGTCCAGCTTGTTCCACTTATAGCTACTACCATGGGTAAGATCAGAGAAACTGGTCTTCATTGGAAAATACTTCTGTACTTTGACCGATGAATATCCACAAAAGGTTCCTGGTAGGAACAGTTGTGCACTGTAGATAAAAGGAATTACTGATTACTGGGTGAGCAGATAAAGACGAACACTGATTCAGACACTTAATGCCTAATCTTCTGTCACATTGACAATTTTCTGACCATCTACTCCTCTGCTTAACAGAGCGTATATCTACAGGGGTAGATCTTCCCAAATGAGCAATATGACAGTTACCATGGGGGGAGGGAGAAAGAATAATCTAAAAAGAAAAATAATCTTTCTAGCTGATTAAAATAATCCTGTGATTTCTACTTCGATATTTGTTTCTCTAACTCTGTGAAAGTATTCACCACCTTACCCATGTAAACACAAAGTCTCTTCTCATGCTGCCAGCTGTGGCAATGATACTTCAGAAGAGTGAGAAAGACAGAGCTTGTTCTCTCCTGTGAACCTCCTAGCTAGTTTGCTAGTAAGATTAACTCAGAGAATTCATGTTATAACTTTCAGTTAATAGCAGGAAAATACACTAATGCAAATAATGCTTTTCAGAAGGTTGTCTCTCTTTGCAAGTCCAGATATAGGGCACCGGTAGTAGAAAGTCTTCTGGTAGAGAATAAAAACAGCTGGTCATGGGCTGTGTCTCACCTGCTGAGCTATGATTTTTGGGTTAGTCACTGCGGCGAATTAGTCTTGCTGGGAAATAGTCTTTTACTGTCTAGATGGTATCTGATTTCATAGACCTCCTGTAGTTCAAATGTGACCTGTAGGGAGACAACAAAAAGCAGGCAGCTTTCATCAAAGCTAACTCTAAATGAGAGAATAGAGTAAGTGTTGTGAATATACAGATGTTAATTAGTTCTATCTACAGGAATCTTTGCTGTTCTGATGAACAATGAATTTCCATGTATTCTGAGGAAGACTCCTTTTAAACAAGGAATCTGTTTCACTCTATCAGTCTGTTTTCTTTAAATCTACTTGGTGGATAATCATCAAACAGCCTCCTAAAGTATTTGAAAATTTGCCTGCAGCGGGTTCAATGAATGATCTTGCATTTCTCTAATGATTGCATTTTATCAGAAGCTTTGTGGACTGACAGATAAGGGAAGCTAATGAGCATAAATTTCCACGGTATCATGCTGCAAATCTCAGAACACAGAAAAACCCCGCATGGTTTACTGTAATGCTTTAATCCTAGTTGAACAGTTCCATCATTTGGTTATTTTGGATGGGCTTAATCAGACTACCAACCTCTTGGGCCTGTGAATTTCAGTATTCTTGACATCTAATACAGCTTATTCTTCGCTACTTGTGGCTTATCTGAAGTTTTTTTTAGCTAAGTTTATATATTGAAATAGTTGGTTACAGTAGTAGCATTAAATACATAACAAAGCTGTATTAAGTACAATGTAAATGTTTGTAAAGTGTCACAATGAAGAATGAAAGTCCTATGCTACCTTCAAGATAGCAACTTCTGTGAACAGCTCAAGCCTCTCTTCACCTGAGTGTGTTTTAAAAATACAAACCTGTGAAAATCTGAAACCCAATGAGATTGCTACAGTTCTGTCCATAAACTCTTGGTTCTTTTCTGTTTATTTGGAAGGATGCTAGACTATCATTTAACCTTTTTTCATTTCAGAACTACTAGATAATTTATCTAGTATTATTTAACTGAGAGTAATTTTCCTGGACTTTTTAATATTGTTGAAAAGTGTTTTTTGAAAAATGAACCCATTTTAAGGAGCAACTTTAAAAGCTATTGTTAATAGAAGAAACAAGCTGTCAGTTGCATTTCAGTAGTATAAAGATAACTTACGTTCTCTGTGGATGGGGTTAATGTGCCTCAAAGTAAATAAATCATTAAGTCAATGTTCTGTCTTCCTGTCACGTTAATATATTGCCATTATTTGTCTTGATTTTGCTGCTTCATTACATTGTGTGTTGTGCAGCAATTAAAATGTGTAGTTAAAAATAGCAAATCTTGCTCACCCAGCAGAAACTTTTCTATGTTTTCTGATTTCCACAAGAGTGTGTCATAAGTTACATCCTGAAGCTATGGGTATAATAACTTTTGAAATAGACAGTTCAGCTAGTTAAATACCAGCGGAAACCTGAAAATTTTGCATTTATATCCCAGATTTTTCACAGCAGTGATTAGAATAAAAAATAAGTAGACATTGTCAAAAGGATTTTTGTGACTCCTGCAACATGGTCTCGTGAACGATAAACTTCCATGCTCAGTATTTAGGTTCTACTACATATAAATTGTGAGAAATCACTGAAAGCGCTGGAAGGGGCAGATCTTTCAAGTAGATTTGAGCAGCATGGACTTTCATTTGTGTCCATGTAACATACTGCAAGCTTGGGTGGGGCTTTTTCAAGCTTGTTGTCCTGTTTTAGTGATTGAAGACATTGCCTCTGATTTCAGCATTAAAACACCCCAGGGAATTTAAATATGTCCTTAGAATAAACTTGCATTACAACCAAAGTTTCAGCTATCTATCTGATCAGTTCAGGTTTGATCAGGCTTTGCAGACAGCACTGAGATACAATCTTTGTAAGCACTTCGAAAACAGAATGTAGGATGCTTTAATTGCTTCAGAGCTTGATCCGTAATTCATGACCTGCCTTGTTTCACACTCAGCTTCAGAACTTCAGCAAAAGCTGGGTTTAGCCATATAGGAATGAGGCTATATGATAATGTAAAAACTAAGGTCTTCAGAAAGAGCAGAAAAGTTAATGG
Organism: Buceros rhinoceros silvestris; assembly: GCF_000710305.1. Taxonomy (NCBI): domain Eukaryota; kingdom Metazoa; phylum Chordata; class Aves; order Bucerotiformes; family Bucerotidae; genus Buceros; species Buceros rhinoceros. Next base: position 15,578 of record NW_010414403.1, read on the forward strand.
AGCCGTTATTTTTGTGGTGGGATTGGGGGTTTGGTTTTTATGTTCAGCTGAGAGGAGATGCAGTTTAAAATACACTCTTAGCTTTTGGGGGAAGTTGGCTTAAATGAAAACAATAGGGTCACCTAGGTGAAAAATGGGACTGTACACCTGCTGTAGTTGATTGCAAAACACTAATGTTTTCTTATTTGAGACTTGCATTCAGCCCTGAGGTAGCTCTGTAACGCAGGTAAAGACTAGTTCTGGAACAGCAGTGCTCGGTGTATGCAGCCTGGGAAGCACAAGGAGGGAGTAGACCACAAGAGCTCTCTGCTACCATGACTCATGTCGTTGGCATGGGAGGTAATTTACTGCAGTATCTTGGGTGTGTACCTGTGTGAGACCATAGTGAGGGTGGTATGATGTGTATCTATGGGTGACAGCCATGCTTCTTCGGTCATAGGTCTCTTCTCAGCAATGTAGGCTGTAGCGATTTCCACTTTATTCCCATTCTGTTCCGGAAGCAATGTGGAATTTCAAGATCAATTTCTTGTATGTCACTTTTTCATTTTTTTATCCGATATAGTATTTTTGGATTATTGGTGGAAAGATACAGGATGCATAGTTTTCAGTAGGCTAATGATATTTTTAATGTTTTCTCTTCAAATTGTTTGAGACGTTATATGTGTCTGGTGAAAGTCAATTGTTGGAAGGTGAATTAAAGGAAATCATATCTGAAGCTTGTAAACAGAGGAACTGATTTCCAGATACTGCTGGTTAAAGGCAGAAACATAAGCAGCAGATATTTTCCCATGTGTATCAGACAATTATGGCCGTGATTATATTTAGTGAATGAGTAAGGAACCCCCTTCTACTTTTGACAGTACCTCAGGTTACTGCGTATTCTTTCTTTATCTTGGGATACCCTGCTATTTTCATGTGAATATTGAGATGAAAGTAATTAAACAGCACTTATGAGTGCAGTTGACCCCTCTCTCTTCATAAAACACTGTAGATGTTATCTGTAAGATTAAAAATAGTTAATGTGCTAATTTCTGCTAGTGGGCATCTAATGGCTGGATAGAAACTATTCTAATTTCTGCTCCATGGAAGGATTTTACCAGGCCCCTGTCTGGTCTTCTCAAGAACATTCCTAGGAAGTGGGTAATGCTGGCTGCATTGACACAGCCTGGTCTATCCCTGTTACCCAAACATCATTCTACTAAGTATTTTTTCTGACCTGGTCTACAAATGGCCTGTGTCTTTTTTCATTATAATAGAATTAGCCAACATGAATAGGTGTTAAGATTTTTTTGTTCAAGTATGTGGTATCAATTAAAATAGCAATTTATTGGTCTGAAATTCTAATACATCAGGATAATACTTTTAAGTGTTACTTTTAGTGTTGTGCCATTAACTCACAGAAGACAGTTGTTTGCAGCATTGAAGCCTATTGTGAAATCTGGAAGAATTTTATGTCCCTTGCCTAGCATTCTATCTCTCTTTTGTCACCACGCTGATAATGTCTAAACCATAAACTTGAATGTATACGTTATGGGTACTTTTTGTCCTAAACCGTTTCTGTTCTTGATCAGAAATACAGACTGTTTTCCTCAAATATTTAACAGCCTGTGTAATAAAGTGTGTTTTAGGAGTAGATTGATATGGTATAGTTAAAAGCTGTTGATAGTGATAGTTTTAAATATTTTTAAAAGCTAAATAGAAATCTAACCTGCACGGGTTGAAAAACAAAGCGTTGTTGCTCTGTAATGGATGTTATCAATTTGGGTTGCTATGGGACATACTCGTTT
>NW_010414403.1:17437-29389 GCF_000710305.1 Buceros rhinoceros silvestris
TTCCCTACAGCTTACATGAAAGGGAAAAAATATGCAGCTCCTGCTTCAACTGTCTTCATGTGAAATTTTGATCTCTGAAATCTTGCAGGGAAGTGCTATCATAATGGGGTGCTCTTCCTAGTCACCTAGTGCAAAACTGGAGGGATTGGAGGGAAAACCTCTGTAAATATTTGGACAAATACTACACAGAAGCATGGGCAATTATGTAACAAAGCTTCTTTCCATTTGAGGTTCTGTAACCAACTATTTTCCAGCTATGATTTAACTTCCCCAAAGCAAAGCCTAGACTAATTCCATTTATCTCCACGTCTATTTGATTTCGAGGAGAGTCCCTCAAAGATTTTTTTCCTCTCAGGCACTTTTAGAGGAAGCATAGTACTGTTTGTTTCAGTATTAAGAAGCAAATAGAGTCCTGTTGAGTACGTGGTTCAATGCATAAATTGCTTTTGAGGGAAAATGCATCTTTTCCATATCAAAGACTTGAGTCTACAGCAAATAATCAAAGCCGTCTTATGGGAATGTTTTCATCACTGATTTTTGACATTCTACTGAAGTGTTTCACACAAGAATGTGCTATTTCTGTTTTGATTTTTCATCTGTGCTTTGGAGTAAGAACAGGGATTCAGTTTCCTGTGTTTTAATAATTTGCATGAAGATGTGTCCATTTAGAGTACCGTAATAAAGATCCTTAAGGATCTTGTATAAGTAAATCTAGGAACAAAGGAAGGCAGGGCAATTGCGAGCATGTATGTTGGTTAAATCACAAGTATTGACAGTAGCAACGCATCATGCAGAATAGTTTGATCTTGTGATTGTCAGCAAATTACACAACAGATTCATTTTGTAAGCACAATTAAGATAGCCTTATGTAAGATCAATGGCCTTAAGTGGTGGTTAGGAGTAAATATCGTGTATGCGAATATTAGTTATGTCTGCATGGTAAAAGCTTGTTAGATTAACGCATTCTTAACAGAAAGAAGTGTTTCTAGAGCTTGGAGGTATTAGGTTTCAATAGCATCTCTTTGAAGAAATCCAAAGCTTTCGGTATAATCCAGGCAAGAACAATTGGGAATGAAAGACATCATGTCCTTGAATGCTTTGATGCTAATGACAGACTCTGTACCTGGCACATTGTCAATGCAGTATGTAATTCTCCTTAATTGAAGAGTAGTTTGTGTTTCTACTTCTCTGATTTCTCTCTGCTGTACAGTGTCCTTATCCAGTGTTCAGTTCACTCTTTATGTAACTGCTCATCCTTTCATGTGACCGACATGAACAAGTAGATCCTGTGGGATGAAATGAATGGGAAGCAGAGTTGTGAAAACATGTATGTAACTTTGGGCTAGTATTGAATATTTCAAGAGCATCTAGAAGTTCTGTGCTAAAGAAACTTCCCGAATTAATGCCATCTAAGGCTCTTGAAGTAGCCTCTGCTCAGTTACAGAAAAGACAGAAAGGAAGACTTCATAGAGCACAGCACCAGCTGTTCTAAAGTGAAAAGCAGCTCTTTTGTCTCCTTATGTATTTTTCTATAAGCATCTATATATCAGTAGTCAAACCAAATGTTTATATAGAAAAATTGGTATTCACCCTAGGGTCTTCCTCTTTGTGCCTTTCCATTCTCCCTTATTCCTCTTCTCTGCAGGCTATGTGTGATCGTTCCTGGTAACTGCTGAACTACATCTTTGCGGTGAGTAAACTAAAGAACGTAACCTGATGTTCAGGGCACTGGCTTAAAATCTCCAAAAGTTACACTGCACATCTCGTCTAGCTGTTCACTTAGACGGTTCCTTTTCCTTGCATGAAATTGCATTTGGGCAGTGCTTTTAAAAGTGTATGTTCTGTTTTGGCCTTCTGATGCATTTTTCCACAGGTGTGACTCAGCTTTGCTGAAGTCTATGGGAGTCTCAGTATGGCTGTTCTGCATATAGAACAGGTATTACGGGTAGGCTCTGGATTATTTCAGCAGCAGTATCTCCAGGCACTGGTATGAAAAAAGCTGGCTTGCTATTCCAGTCCCAGCAAAGAGAGATCTATTTTCCTCATGACAGTGTCTGATGCTATTTGCAAATCTTAATTTGGGGGTGGGGGGGAAGTAGTGAAATAAAGACATCTTTTTAAAAAGCTGGGTTCCCTGAAATCTTAGATCTTTGGAGGATTAAAAGAGTTCTTGACTCTTATATACAATATTTATTACAAACCTGCTTCCTCGAAAAGGTTTGGAAAGTCTTTGATGTATGGGGATATTGCAGAACCTGTGTATAATTTGTGATTTCAGCACATGAGGTTTTTAATTTACAACACATCACTGTGGTAATGTCACTAAAGTCTGCAGTTTGAAGCTAGGATCAAACTAAGGAGAGAAAGAACTTACAGATGTTAATGGGGAAAAAAATCATTCTTGTGATTCTCTTGCCTGAGTGGCTTATAAGCACCAAACAGTTTAAAGATGATGCTGACAACAAAATAAAGGAATGAATAACACTCAAAGCATAATATAAAAGGAAGGGGTTTGTTTCTGTTTGTGCTTCAGCACATTTCCCGGCAAGGAGACATGTGAGATGCTATAGAAATAAAAAGCAAGTTCTTCTGCACGTTGTGTATTGATTGATCTTTTCATGGAGAGTGATCTTCAAATTGATCCGATGGTTTGTCACACTTCATAAGCTTCCTTCTCTCTTGCCTTAAAGCAGCACTAATAACAATTATGATAAATGGAAATACTGCTTCAAATATTTTTAATCTTTGCAAGTAAGAAATAATGCTGCATCAGATCAGACTGTTAAGTGTTGTCAGTCAATGCTGGTTAGTGCAGGCTGGAGATCTCCTGAGCCAAATTCACCCAGACAGGCTGAACATACCAATTTGGGCATTAGGTAAGTTCTTTGTAAACACACATCCATAGACCGTATAATTTTATTTTAGGGTATTAAAAATGATGCTCATTCTTAGCCTATATGTTTAGCTGAACTTTTAGATCTGTCTCATTAATTTAACAACAAAAGTAGATTCAATTTTACCTTCCTCAACGTCTACCCCACATAAAAATTAGAAAGATCACAAAATAAACAACTTGTGAAAATATTTTCACCTTACTCTCTGCATTGGTTTCAGGACTTTTTTATTAAGTATGGTTTTTTGCTTTTAATTCTTTCAGTTAAATAATTTGCTGGACTCATTTGTCTATGACCGTATTTATAAGTGAGGTGTTCTGCAGCTTTGTGGAGTGTAAGATCATGCCTGCCTTCATATCACTGACTCTACTAAAAATGCTTTTCATGCTGACAAATAGAAGTAGTTTTATTTAAATTACAAAACATGCTGACTTAGTTCTGGGAAACCTGTACTTGAAAGACAGAATTAATTTTGGAAAACTTCTTTTCCAATTGCTGCTGAAGCATAACAGTAACCGTAAGGATATATGTAGGTATTGGAACACCGTCTGTACGCAAACTACTGGCAGATGCTGTTTTCATAATATTTGGTGCTATTCCTTAAATACAAAATGTGATGGTTGCCAATTTCCTTGGAACAGGCTATATTTTTTTTTCCAGAATGCTTACAGTATCTCATTCTTGAATCTGGTTTTCTGTGAATTAACAGGGGAATCCAGTTTCAAGAAGTTCTGTTTTGAAGAGGAAATTTCAGATTATTTTGTTGTTATGGCAAGAGTGCAACTCAGTTGAAGATAGTCTGCATACACCCAGTTTCTTGGAAGCTCTCATTTCTGTGGGGAATAAGGGCATGTTTTAATTTCATGGAAAAAAATCCCATTTTCCTTCTCATGTTTTTAGAACTTAGGTAGGCAATTAACATTTTTTTCTGCAGAGCTATTTGTCAGTTACTGATTTCTTTGCAAGATACAACAGAAAGATTCTAGTGATTCCTTCAAGATATACCTTGTAAACGCAAAAATGGATCACCCATTCCCTGTCCCTGGAAGGCCATTCAGTCTCCAGCGTGTCATACTTCAGAGTTGATTACAGGCTGTCTTTCTTCCCAATAAAATTGTTCCTGAGGCAGTTAAGAACCATAACTTACTAGTCATTAGCTTTCTTCTTTCCCTTCAGGAAGAGAGTTGGAGTTAAAGAGCAGCTACAAAAAAACCCTCCAAAACCCACTGGAGATCCTTTTATTTCTGCATTTAAAGACAAAATTGTGTGGGTTTGGAGAGGGAGGATCCTTATGTCTTCTCTTCACCATGGTAGTGAGTTGAGACTCCTTTCCCCAGCAACAGAGCCTTCCATTGTGTCAGTTGTAACAGTGGCTGCAATCCACATCATAGTCATGGACTGCTCACTGCGGCCACCAGCAGTCCACTGTTTAGCTTGAGAAGGTGCTACTTTAGCTGTAGGAATGCTGAACAGGACGGAGAGATGCAAAGAAAACTGCCAAAGACTTGATTTGAAGATAAGCAGGTAATTTGAAGCATTTGACCAAAAAAGGAATTTCCTTTAAAGGACAAGTATTGCAGAATACGTATGCTTTTTGTTTAGTGAAATCAAGATGAAATTACTTGGAAACAAAATATGAAATTAATTCTACCAGTTCCAGAACTGTCAACCAGTTCCAGAACTGTCAACCAGTTCTCTGCCTGATACGGATGCTGGGAAAGGACAACACAGCAGGGGTGTTTGATTTCCAGGTCTGCTTTCCCCCTTTATCTGGCTCTATTTCCTCTTATTTGTATGCTGCTTTATTCTTTCTCTCTGTAATTGTTCCTTCTTGATACCTTGTGTGAAGTGAGGATGCTGCTGTGGTCCTAGTTGGGGCACATCCTCCTCCTTCCTGAGAGCACCCTACAGTAAACTAGAAAAGAGTGATCTAACCCTGCAGAGTAAGTTCTAACTGAGGCTAGAAACAAGTCAAAAAGAAGCCTCAGAAGGTGAGTAGGATTTAGTACATAGTGGCCTTTCCTGAAAAGAAAGAGCACTTTGGGGCTGGTATCTAAAATAACTATGTAAATCAAGCAGAAATTTTCCACTTTATTGTCTCAAAACTTGGGAAAATCCCTTCTGCTTTTTGTAAGGGATCTCTAGGCTTTAGCTTCTGGTAGGAGCTGTTCTCTAGTCTGTCAAAGCAAGAGGGAGTTGGGGAAGTGGAGAAGGGGTGGGGGGATTAAAATGTGAACAGAAGGTGGTCATGGTTAGCTTAGTATGTTGTGTTCAGTACTAATGTCCTGTACTCTGGGGTAGTAAAACTACGTCTCTTAGTTGCTTTCTCAAATCTGCAAAAAGCTTGGGAAAAATCACGTAGCACTGCTATATTGCTTTGGGAAACTGAATTATTCACTTATTTAAAGATCACTTAGAAATTATAAAAAGGTACTACAAAATAGATGCCCTGATCTCTGTCACTGCTTTCCTGAAGAGGAAACATGATTCAAAGAATCCTGGTTACAGTCTTCTTGGGGCATTTGCATACTAGTTTTCTGTGCTAGCATCAGGTAAGAGTTATGTTGTGGTTAATGAACAAATACTGAGTGATGGAGGTAGTACACTGAGAAATACCCAACACTGCTTTCTCAAAACTTGAAAGATCTTAACCAGGTTTGCATTTAGCACACAATTTTCTACTCTTTCAGTATTGTCTCATTTTCTCACATCTCTATAAAATTTTCAATCTGATTTTAAGGCATTTTTACACTGAGCTTAGATATTTGACAAAGGTTCTGGTTTACACCATTTATCAAAAAAAAATTATTGGCTGCCAAAATTGAAGTTGATACTTTTTTGATCTTTTTTGCTACAAGGGAAAACACATGCTGTAGTCTGACACTAGAGTTTCTTATAATTTTTCTTTGATATGATTTCTCGACTGAGGCTGTATCTTCTTTATACAGTCAAAATGTAAGTCGTAATAGTAAATGGAAGAGAATGGGAACCAGGACCTCTAATCCCTGCTCTGAGAGTTACGGCTTTAGGCAAGTCACTTCAATTCTGTCTCTCATCCCCATAAAATGGGATAACATGTCTCTTACTCATCAGGGTATTGTATGAATTGATTTATACACGTAAGATTTTGTAGAATGCTTCATGTTACTGCATTTTACTCAACCTCTGTCTCCCTGCTGGTTTCTAGTTTCACATTGGCCAAAGCAGACATAGAGGGAAGGAAATAATTCTCATTACTATTCAGAAAGATGGAAGTAAAAATGAATATAATTATAAAATTGCAACTTAAAGCGATACTGTCACATAAATACAAGTTTGGAGAACATGTGGACATGACGAAGTCATAAAACGATCCTGGGCTATTTTCTTATGTTATGGTGTCTTGTCAAGAATCTGATGGGTAAAGGGATATGTTTTGGAATTTGCCAGACACTGAGGAAGAGGAGAGCGGGTGACTCATTATGCCTAGTGGTATACCTGTTGAGGAACACTTGGATCATTTCTTCAGCCAGTGGATTCTGTGGCTCCCTCAGTACAACTTCATCCATGTTCTGGAGTAAGTCCTGTGCCATAGGAGTTCTGTTTTACATAACCCTGTTTCTACTGCTGGAAGTACAGGTGGAGTATGGTAGATATTATCTTGGGTGTCTGTTGGCAAACTGCAATGGCAGGTTTTAAACTGCATTATAGGATTTTCACTGCAGCTTCTTAAATGTTCTGGCCATATGTTTACAAATCTGGAACTCCACATAAATTCTAGATGGGTTGGGAAGATTTCCTAAGTGAGTTAATTACCTTTCAGCAGCTGGAGCAGTGAGTACTGGCTGGACAGTCTCATGTAGACAACTACTGCTGCAAAAGTAATTGGAGCCAAACCCTGATATCCCTCTAGTGTAGATGGAGCAAATGCCATCAGAGCCTCTCCAATCTCATAAAATAGTCAGACAAAATAACACTTCTGTGGGGAAATCTGTCTATATTGGAAATTCTGAAGTCAAAACCTGCTGAGCAGTGCCTGTGATTTGAATTGAATGAGTGCAACTTCATCAGTGAAGCTCTGAAATGCAGACAAAGCCTTAATCTAACCATTAGTTTCCTGAAAACGTTCCCTGTGTGTATATTAAATGCTAATTTTAATCAGTATAAGAGACAGCTAAACTAGTCATGGAGCTCCAGTCCTCTTGAGAGCAATAGGATCTACAGTACAGCGTGTTGTCTGATGAGCTTCCTCAGCAGTCATATGAAGAGATGCTTAAATGAGAAAGTGCTGTATTTTGGCTGCTTGTGACTTTGAAAATGCTTCCAGCATTTAAAATACTGAAGAGAGTAAGTTTAAGTTTTGGGGCATTTGTTGCTACAGAAATCTTTTGTTTGCTTGTGCTGCTGTATGTTGAGGGCACTAATGTAGCTCCTGGTCATGCAAAAGTAAGAAAACTTGGGAGTGGGGATAAGAAAGGAGTGTAAGTAAATCATCTGTGTGCCATTATGCCATAATGGGAGAGAGCAGTGCGTGTGTTACAGGAGAACAGGAAATGGCTTTGTTTGCTGTGATGTGTGTGAAGAAAGCATTCCCTTCACTTTTATCTGCCTGTAAGGGCTGTCAGGAGTCGTATGGACTGAGAGGCCTAAGTTCAGACACTGCTGAAGTGCTCACTGTCCCTTGTTCCTTCAAAAATTCCTGCAGGGACCTTGACATTTTAAATATCTGTGGGACTGAGGCAGATGTAAGGTGTGTTTATGTAAGCATAACAATAGTTACATCCCTTGGCTGTCATTTGAGCCAATAATCAGTCAGCTACCACAGTTCTGGTGGGCAAGATTTATAGTGACATCTAATGGTGAGATATGCATTTTCTATAGATATCTTGAAAATTTTCCTTTTATTAATTTTCTTCAGACTTATCTCTGACAGATTTAACTCTTCCCTTTTTGATCCACTTGTGAGATCTCTGGCAGAAAAAACAGGATTTATTTAGTACCTTACAGAATACCAGTCTAATCTGAATCATTTTGCATTGTTTCTTCTTTTCTCAGTTGGGCAAACTAACAGTGCCCACAAATAAAACACACAAAATTATACTTTTTATTCCTTCCTCCAATACATAAGTTCCTTAACACTAATTCATAACGCTAATTTAGCATATATAGTCATGGTCAAATGAATTCTGAATGAACCACTTTAAGCATTGGCAGCAGCATAACTGCACTATTCTTATGCTGTAGATGAACTGGTACAGTTGAGAGTTGGCTCCAAACCCTCTCTGATACGGTACTGTGTCGTCAGCTCTCTGAACAATAGCGGGACTTGACTGCGTATAATGTGGTAAAGCAGAGCAGACTATAGACTGCCAGCTAGATGTGATCTGCGACACTTTAGCTATGAGAAAGATGTAAAAGGCTCGAGTGTCATGTCAGAGTCCTATGTGCTATTTATCCAGTTCAGAATAGTCTCATTTGCCCATGCATGGCTGTGCAGTGAGGCTCTAAGCCACAATGACATTCATAGAGTCATAGAATAGTTTGGGTTGGAAGGGACCTTTAAAGGTCATCAAGTCTAGCACCCCTACATTCATGCTTGGGGTTTTAATGATTCCTCAGACCAGATTTAATGCCCTGAGTTTTGTTCTGCCTTCTATTACCTTTGATATCATTACTTTTTCCACCCTCATCCTTCAACCCCCTGTCCCCTCAAAATACCATCAGGAATTCACTGGAACTCATGGGTTTTTCTACTTACATAACCATTTGTTTCCAAAACCCACGATCCTTTCTGTGATACTGTAACATTAAGTTGAATGTTTCTAAAGCTTTTTTAAGGAGTTGCATTTCAAACATTACAAATCATGAGCTGCAGCGATTTGAAACTACATCCGAAAGTACCCATGGAATATTGCACTAGTTCTAGTTTAAAAGATTTAAATAGAGTGGAATTAATGATGGTGCTGTCCTAGGAGGACTGGGTGAGTGGCTGATGTCAACAAAATCATGCCAGTACAGACAGAGGAATGCTTTTGCTTCATTAGCTGTGGTGAAAGGCAAGTTCAAGGCATGGAAAAGGGTTCCAGGAAAAACGGGTGGTTGTGTCGTGAGGGTTGGCTGTACTTTGTACTCACTCTTAACCCTAATGCTACGGCTAAAATATACCATTTTGTTCTTCTGTATGACAGAAGAACATACTGCACCTGCTCCAAAGTGGGTTGGGTTGTTTAATGTGTCCTCTACTGATCTTTGCCAGGCATTGTATTGAAACGATTACTGTATCTTGGTTGTGATGTATAGAAATATGTGCAGACCAAAACCTACTGCTTGGTAGGTTTTGATAATTTTGCAATTTACTTAATGTTGCAGAAAGCTTAACTTGCATAATTTTGCCTCCAAGTAAAAAACCCTAAAAATCTACAATTTGTTGGTTTTTTCAAATTTTGTATGTTTTACAGCTCCTGTACTATTGTGGTAAGAAATACATGTCATGAATGGCAATACAGAAAGCAACTAACGGAATTGCCGATAAAGGGTGTCTGTGAAATGGTTTTAAACATCAAGTAATTTTGAGTCCAAACCAGGCCTTGCATTTACTTGTGTTCAATAATGATGGATAAATTTCAGTCCTGTTTATCTTGGAGTGTTTGAAAATGTTACTCAAATGCAGAAGCCTTTTTCAAAATCTGTTTTCTTCAAAATCTTAAACTTTAAATCAGAAATACTGTGATATTCTGAAAATGTGTAAAACATTTCCCTTTGCCAAATTCTGAAATTTTTTTGCTGTTAGGAAATAATTTTTATTTGGTGTGATATATTAACATGTACTTTCTTAGACTAAAATCGTTGAAGGAAGATAAGGCATTTCATTATTTAAATAGTACTTAGAAAACCGTTTTCTCATCTTTTCAGCACCTCATTTAGCTGTGCGCAGTGTGCTGGGGGGACTTGGTGGTGGAGGGGATATTGTGATGCTTATCGGATGATGCTGATTATAGCTGTCTTAAGCTGTAGTAGTAAAACTTTCATTTTTAATGCTAAGAAATAGTGTAATACTATACCAAATGATAGTTCAAAGTATTCAGTTTGTAGTTTCATATGAAAATTGGCTAAGAGAAAGAGCTATTAGATATGTATATTTGCATCTTTTATGGAAAAGTTAAAAATGTTTTGCTTGGAGGAACAGCAATAACTTTATGGATTTTTGTAAAACACAGCTTCTAAGAAGGATATTTTTCCACATACAAGACTATTTGTTAAAAATCATTGTAATCAGTCCTACAGATGCAGCCACTAGCACTATTGTTGTAATTTTACATGTGTGTTGTAACCTTTCTCTTCGTTAATATTCTGTATGGCAGACTGTGATACAGTCTGACTATATGTGAGAGGGGAGTGCATGCTGAGTACTATATTTCTTCATAATTTTGAATAATTAGCACTCATTTATTAAGCAGGCACTGCTGCAATTGAAGCCCATGGGATGAAGAATGAGCTTCATGGTTGATGGGTGAATGGCTTAACACCGAGATGAAAATGTTTAATTCATGTCTATTACTTTTCCATTTACTTTTATAGAAACTAGTATAAAATAGAAGTGAAAAGTTATTCAGTTTGGATTGCCTATGATCAGGTTCTAGGATTAATTAACTCAGTTGCCCGCAGTTTTCCCTTACCTAGTTTATTGCCCCTGGCTGAGGAATACTGACAATCAGTTTCAATTAAACATACAAGATAATCAGCACAAGCGCTGTGAATTTCAGGCACTTTGTCTAGATGTAGAATACGTAATTCCTCACTTTGATGTGATGTTAATCTTTGTCCCTTCTGAAAATAGTATGAGGGAGGGAGTGAAAGACTCTTTACATACTTTTTTTTCTTTTCTTTTCCTGTCCTAATTTTAAATTTCCTCCTGAGATTCCCAGCCATTTCCTAGGTACCTTTTTTTTCAGCAACAGCTGTCAAACTTAAGATATGGATAGCTTGTGTTCTATAGTAAAATCTGTTTAATATCATTGGATTCTAGGTTCTATAATATAGCCTCCTGTCCAGCTTCAGAGGACAATTTACAAATTCACTTTTATTATGGAATGATTTCTAAAAACACAGGATGATTTGTCTGGTTTATACATGTTCTGCTGCTTCATCACCCTAATATTTATTTTTCTATGAGCTTTAATGATTAATTCACTAAGTGCTCTAAAATACTGAAGTGTCAAGAGTATGAAGTGAATCAGAGTCTGAACAGCTACTCTGATTTTCCATCCCCAGTAAGTGTGGAGTTAGTAATTTCTAATGCTTAAATAGGGTAAGAAAAGTCTAGGTATTTTTATTTAAGTTCTGGGCAAAGAAAACCCCCTACAGCATAGGCATTTATTCTATAGCACGAGGACAGTCTTCTCGGTAACTAAATTTCTGCCTGCTGGCTTCAATAAGTATTCTGATTTTTGAAAACCAGGTAACATTAAGGAACTTTCTGTGAAAGAACAGAGAGTTCTTGGGTTTGGAAGGAACCTTCAAAGGTCATCTAGCCCAATGCCTCTGCAGCGAGCAGGGACATCTTCAGCTAGACCAGGCTGTTCAGAACCCTGTCCAAACTGACCTGGAATGTTTCCAGGGATGGGATGTCTACTGCCTTTCCGGGCCACTTCTGTCAGTATTTCGCCACCCTGTGTAATGTAAATGTAAAACATTTCTTCCTTGTATGGTCTAAGTCTCCCCTCTTTCAGTTTGAAACCATGACCCCTTCTCCTGATACAACAGGCTTTGCTAAATGACTGTCCCCATCTTTCCCCATCCTTTTAATTACTGAAAGGCCCCAGTAAGGTCTCCTTGGAGCTAAAAATAAAGTACAAAAGCACTGTTTCAAAGCATCTTACAATGTGTTATTTTGTGGTCACTGAAAAGGCTAAGTTAACATGAGTAATTATTGTTTGTAGGGATAGTTAGGTTGTTTGCTGATTGATACCTATATAATTGGGTTGCTAATTAACTTAACCACTGTACTGAGAAGCATTTTATTGACTTTGTTAATGTTACCTAACATCTCCCCAGTTATTTTTATGAAACAGCTCTTCCG
>NW_010414403.1:29492-37345 GCF_000710305.1 Buceros rhinoceros silvestris
TTCCGATGCAGCTGTTTTTGTTGTCGGCATAACAGCTCTCGAATTGGCCTAAGCAGGTCAGAAAAGTTTTGTCTAAGGTAATAGTAATATTTTCATCATAGAGTCTACATGTAAATTGGTTGTCATATTGGACTCATTTCCATTACACTGGAAACTTTTGTCTGATCAAGCTGACATCCTCATCCTGACTGAAAGCTTGCTCTAGAGTCACTAACTTTGCATCATTTTCAAACCTTACAGTTTCAGCACTGAAAATATTGTCTTGCAGATATTAAAAAAATCACTTGGAGCAAGTACAGAAAAACAGGAAAGTTTTATGCTGCAACATGTATATTGTTGAAATGTTAACATTACTTTGGGTGTATTCAGATGTATTTGAATTTTTGTCTTACCAATTTTTCATACTTTAGCTCCTTTACTAAAAAAACTCCTCTAAATGCAACAGCTGTAATATTGCTTTACAAATGACCTCTTTCAACCTTGACTTAATTTATTCCTAGTTTATTTTCACTTCATGTGGAAAAATTTGATTTAAACTCTGAAAATGCTGCTGTTTTCTTGCTTCTAACTCGCGTTCAATCTGGTGTTTTCAGGACGTGACGTAATTGGAACGGGCCTGTTTGAAAGTGGCTTGTTTCATGTCGCAGTAAATCCATTTCAGTCTTTATCTGTATGATTCCCTAATCTTTAAACCAGCTTATGCCATTTTATAATGCTTCCTCCTTTTATCTCTTAACAATAAGGCCCTTGGCACGTAAAGAAGGTTGATTTCTCTACCTGTGTTCATAGTGGCTGCAATGCATAACTTTGTAAAACTTGCTATACTCAAAGGTGGAGCTCTTTTAGCACGTACACAACTTGTTGCCTTGTTCTGAAAAGGACTAACATCGGCTACTGCATTTCTACTGAGGGGAAGAATAGAGGGGCTGTGCACAAACATCAACAGTTTCAGGGCAGGAGCTTGGCTTCTAGATGGGTGCTGCAGTTTTCACAGTAAGTGCAGGAGCAGTTTGAGCTTTAACTGACAATAGTTAAGTCCTATGGTTTATGTCTTGCAGCCTGTAGGTGTATTTTGTAATGATGTAAAAAAAAGTAACGAACCTGTAGTCAAACGGAGGTTTGAAGACAAAATGGGAATAGATGACTGCGAGCTTCTCATGAGAAATACAGGAAATGCATCATTAAACTATCAAGATATGAGCTGTGCAAAGACAAAAGCCATAAAAGCCTCTACGGTTACAAAACCCAGAGAAAAGTAATAGGCACTCTGACTGGTGCTCAACATAGTTATCAGTCACTGTCAGAAAATCCTGCTGCTGCTTGGCAGATCCAAAACAGAAGCCACCAAAAGTAGTAAAAAATGGACCCATTTCTGGTAGAAAGGCTTAGACCTAACTTAAAAAAACAGGCAACGCTAAACCTGATAACCAGTCAGATGACCCTTCTGCTGCATGTAAAATGCCTGGCCTATCACTCTCTGAAGACTGCAAACATATGTTTTCAGTGCTTACAAATCTAAGGGGGAACAATGCTCCTTTGATTAAGATTGCTACATAAAACAATATCATTAAAGATTTGGAAATGAAGGTGATCTGTGTTCCCTTATGTATAGGAAAAACAAAATTAAAATATTTAGAAACAGGCTGAAGAAAACCACATGAAAGCAATAGCATCACAATTTACATGCTCAAAGAAGAAAAGAGGGAAGGCAGCAGACAGCAGAGGTGTGTTGCTAGATTTCTTACATGTACAAAAGTTGTTTTTTCACTGCAAAAATGGCATTTTGGGCATTGGATGAAATAAAACTGAGAAGAGAAGTCAATTATATCACTGCAGAATAAAAAGCTGTTAAATATATTTTATGTGTAAGAAATATTATTTTCACCACTGTTGCCTCAAGACTGATTATCCTGGACTCTCCCATTTCAGGGCACAATGCTGAATTCAACAGTTAGGACTTCTGTATTATTAATGAAAAATGAGTTAAATAATGAATTTAACTCTCATAGCTGCTGTAGATCATTCTGTAGAAAACACTTTTTGCATCAGATGTGCAATAAGCTGTGCTTTTCCATGGGATTTTGTTAAACTCAACCCACAGGTGTCCATACCACCTGTGTATGGACAAGGCAAAAAACGTAGAACTTACTCCTGTGAGGGACTTCATATCTTTCTGCAAATACGGAATGTCTTTGAAGTAGTATTTTGCAACTCAAACTGATCTCAGAGTGAACTTTTCAAATAAACATAGGAATTATTCATCCATACAATCCATCACACAAGAGATTTAATAGAATTGGAGGAAGAAAAAAGGTATCAGTATACTGAGTATTGATCAGACAGACAAAGCAGGACAAAACCACACAAAGTGGGCTGCAATGTTGTGGCAAAACGTAGTCCTCTTACCCATGGGAGGGGATACTGGGCCTTCTCCATGCACAGGGGTCGAGCCTAAGCAAGCACCTTTGTACTGCTTCATGCAGAGCAACTCTGGAAGCTGGAGAGGTCAGGCAGTTCTGAAAGGTCCCAGCTACGCTGTCGGATGCAGTCGCTTAGAGCCATCCAACAAGTGAAAGAATTGGCAGGTAGCTTTAACTTTATATTCGTTGGTTTTCTTCCACGCGGGTTCTGTAGAAGACAAACATTGAAATGTTTTGATTACAGAAAACGTGATTAGAGGAAGATGAGGGGAGCACATGGAGCTTCAAAACCGAGATGAAGGCATTTTTTCAGTCAGCTTGAGCTGATAATGGAAATGTTTGTGTAATATTCATCAGGATAGTAGCTTCTACTGATAGACTAGAAATACACCTCCTCTGAAGAATGAGTTTTTCTTAAATGTAACTCTCACTGAGAAATAAAGGTCATCTTAGAAGAAACCTTAAATCTATTTGTTAGTTTTCCATTGCCCTTCCCTGATAGCTTTTAAATTTTTACAGGAACTTCTTAGAAAAATTGTCTTTTTAAATGTGAGAAATTAGAATGAATTTGATGCTGTTACGTGGCTGTTATTTATTGTTCCAGCACAGTAATTTAATCAGATACTCATTTTAATCGGCGTGGACACTTAAGGAAAAAAACCTAGAGGAAACGAATAGTGATGCATAGCACATCATCCACATTTAAATTTTTATGCATGCCAGCCCAGATTTGCACTTAAAATATTATTTGAAGTTCTAATGGAATTGTTTTCAATTGCCCTAATGTATTAAGCTATTTTTGTGGCTCTAGGTTTACTGATGTCTTGTTTTATGATGGTATGTTGTACTTGTCCAGCAAAATTAGGATTAGGAGGTCTGAATAGTTAATTTCTATTAAAGTCAGTTAGGTTTGACAGGTCCATAATTACTGTCTGTTTACCAACAGTTGTAACTTTACCTTAATTTAATTTTTTTAATCTTCATGACTGGAACAGGCAATGCTTGTTAAATTTTTGGAAGGCAGTATTAGCAAAAATGCATTTGACTGATGACTGAATCTAAGTTTCTTTCAGCTGTAATGTTCTGGTTTGCTAATGTTGTAGTACTATTTCAAGGAGAAAATCTAGCATGTAAAAAATCTTTTTGTGGGACTACTTCTGCCTGACTTTGTTAACCTTTACAAAGTTCTATTATATATAAATATACATTCCACATTTTATATAGAATTTTACATGAAGATTGTTTTCTGCAAAAATCACCTTCATGGAATTGCCCATGAAAAAGAAATGCAATCAATATTTGTAAAATGCGTTTGAATTTAAATAGATTCAGACTTAACCATCTGCAGTGTCACAGCCAGGCTCCCTCCTTCCAAAAGGCCTGGCATGTTTTATCAGTAGGTTTGACAACTGACTCCTATGTGCTTAGACGTCAGCTTCCATTTCCTGGAAATGCTTAGTACCATTAAAACATCTCAACGCGGCAAAGCATTTATATGCTGAGAATACACTGCTGTTGTCCCTCAGGTTGCATGCTGCTGCATTTATTTATTATAGTATTTTATTTGTCTGCATATTTATTTTGTAGGCTAAATCTACTTGCCTTGCAGGCACATATACTCTAACAACAACTCTGCAAGTAGAATAGTAGTGTTTGCTCCTGTTGTAACATCTGGTTCCCTGTAAAAGATTGATAACTCAGATCTGCTTGAACTGTTCATGTAACTATGAACTTCAGGCAAAAGAAACTAGTTTAACTTCTATCGACAGCAAATCTTCGCTTCTTACTAAATTTGACTGAAATAAAAAGTATTTTTAGGATACCATTACAGATACGTAGCCCAGAATGGGTGATTTTTGCACAGGTGTGGTATTGATGGAGATGTTTTGCTTTCAGCTTTAGAAAGTATTCTCTTCAGAGCAAGCACGAACGAGCAGCAGCAGCCATGTGAAGTGTTTGAGTAAATGCCTTACACAAAAACTTAGGTTAAGTGATGACTGACTCGGTCTTCTGTCAGTCATGTTTAAGCACTCCCCACGGACATCAGTGTGGAGTTCTTCACAAATATTAATGTCATAATCTCGCTTTAAAATAAACATGCAGGTCATGAGTCCAAACATACACTAAATGTTAATGGTCTGATAGAAAGAAGCCTGTGGTTATCTTGCTAAAAATTATTTGTAGGCAAATAAGATGTGTTGAAAGCATAACGCTTTTAATGTACTCAAATGATTGGAACAGTTTATAATACTGTTCCTGCAGAGATAAAATACAAAATAGAATTACTATAACTAATGTACCCGTAAATCCGTAAGACAAAGATTGTCCCCAACAGTAGGTGTAATGAAAGTACATCCAAGATAATGTAAAGACTTTGTTACTTCAGTGGACTAAATACAGATTTTGATGTAGCTTTGTTTTCATTTGGCTTATATTGATGAAGACAGTGTAAGGGGACTCAGGATAATAATACAAATTATGTGCGATGCCTTTTTTTGGCTTGGGAAGTTCAAGTGTCGAAGAAATACTATAAAGCATGCTTTCGTCTACGGGATAGTTTGGACGAATACTGTTTATTGCAAAACTAGATTAATGTCCTTTGAAACTGGATAAGACTGGACAAGTTAGAAGAATGAGTTGCTGGTGGAGATATTTCATCTTTACGCTAGGATTCTTGTCATAAGTATTGTCTAGCTCTGGTATTCTCTTAAATTCTTGGTTTCACAGAATAGGATCCCATTTGATAGGAGTGTAGTATTTGATCACTCAAAACTAGAAGGTCTATAACCAGGACCAAAAAAACCCATTAATTATAGGCTTTGTAATGTCCACACATCACTAACTGTAACCTGGTAAAATATGATAAAGTGGAAGGGGTTTCATTCAGCGTAGCACTGATTCAGCTAATGAATATAGTATTGTTCTAGCTGATGATAAATGTGCACCTCTCTTCCTGAAATACTGTACCAGAGGGCATTTAGTTGACTTTATTGGTGGGATCCCGCTACGCAGTGGGAGAGCTCATTTGTGGCAATAGGCTGGCTTCCTCATTTAAATGCACTGTCAAAGGCACTAAGTGTTATGACTTTGACAGAAGATGTATCAGAGTCAGTTAGGAAACAATCTATAGAAACCCCCCCACCCTGCCCCGAACTGTTCTGCATTATCTGTGACTAAATGCAAAGTAACTGATGTTTAAAATAAGCTATACAAAAAAAGCTGCATGGAAACGTTCACCTAGTAATGTTGGAGTTAGGAGAAAAAATTGCCAGAAAACATACCAGTATTTAAGCTTTAGATGGTTACGACTAGAAACGGGGAAGTTGCAAATACTGCCTTTCAAAATGTAATTTTATTTTCCATTTTCAAATAATTATAAGCAAACATTTGCAAAAAAACCCTTATGTTCTTTTCCTTTAGATTTGGAATTCTGTTAAAGGGAGGATTTGACAGGCAAGTAGATTAAAACATATCAGATTAAACATACTTGTGTGGATTTATTTGGGAATTGTTAAAATGTTCAGGTCTAGCTGGGTTTCTCCAAAAACTAGCAGAACAGAAGTTGCAGTACGATTGCTGATTGTATCTGAGTTTCAGTTTTCATTCCAAGAGTTTCTCAACTACATGGGTAATATCTAGAGATGTTAAGATGACTATTAATCCAAAATCTTTAAATCAAAAAATCTTGAATAATACTTGTCATGACAGATGAAGTTTTTTCCAGGACAATTTAATTGTGACTTCAGGAACAGCTATTAGCAAAAGGAGATGCAGATGCTTTGGTAGCTTTTTGGTAAATGCCGAGCCTCGGTTTTCTTTCCTTTCTCCTCCTTGTGTGGAAGGAGGAGTAATAATGAGCTGCTGTTTGTGTGTATTGGCATTGTTGTAACACGCCGTGCTCCATCACAGCTGTGTTTTCCATTAGATAGAACACAATTTCCAGGTTCCTTGCTTCTGTCAGCCCAACCTATCTACCACCTGCTGAAGTGAATTAAGGTTAGTACAGTCTGAGTTCTCTTTGCATCCACCTTCTGTTCTGCTAGTGACTGGATGTGATCATCAAGGTCTCTGTAGCCCCTGCTGGATTTTCAGAATCGGTTTGCTAATAGGAAAGCTAGAAACAAGTGTTCTACTGCTTGTTGTGCTTTTGGGAAAAGTTTCAGTCATTTTTTTTAAGGCATACTATCATATGGTTTCATTTGAAATGTAGGTAACGCCTGGTCCAGCAATGCTGACAGACTGACTGTTTCTTCACTCAATGTATTAAAAGATATTAATATATGAGGTCTGACTGAAAACTGTTCACTACTGAATGGTTTCCCTTTGTCTGTAAACCTTGTTTCCTGCACTTGTTAAAACACATGGTTTTAAATTCCATGAATACAAATTAAGATAGTTGTGAAAATCAAGCGAAACCTGGAGTCTGACAAAAGTTGTATTTAATTATAAGGCCAGCACTTTTTCTCTTTAGCACTGAATCTTCTACTCTGAAAGTTCTTGTAAGCTTTCACTGAACGTCATATTTCTCAATAGCAGACAAAAATATCAGGGAAGTTAAGTACTTGATTTATCTTTACATTTTGGAGGGAAAAGGTCTGTGTCTTTTCACTTATTGGGTGGGAATGAGATTCCATCTTTCAAACATCTTTTTGAATTTTGTAATAACTTGTTTCAGGGAAGATTTAAACGTACTCATGTCTTGACCTTCACTCATGAGTTATATAATGTTTCTCAATGGCTGACAAAAGCTTCTACCTAGCATTGGTATTTCAGAATACAGCTGTTAAGGGTCGAGGGCCCAAGGTAAAACAACCCCTCGAATTCCCTTAACGATTCTCCTCTGTCTTATGAAAGACAGAAGGAGTTTAAAGGGGAAAGAAGAAATTCACACCTCGGTCTGCTCGGATAACTGAAACAAACTTTTAATATACAATAAAGCCACACAACTATATTCTATATGTATATAATTACAAACCAAAAGGGAAAGGGAGAGGGAAAAAAAAACGAAGTAGTGAGTAGTGAATGTTCTTTTTTCAAGGCTGGATCTCTGGGCAGCTGGTTCTGGGCAGGCAGCCAAGTGACGAGATAAGAGTGAAACAACTTTGGTTCGCTCCACTGTCCCAGCGAGGAGCAGAAAGGTTCTTTCACCGCAGCAGGCTGCTTCGTGGCGGAAGGTAGAGCAGGGTGGGGGGGAAGGAAAAACCCACACGCCCTGCAGATTACCCCGCAGGAGAGCTCGGCTCTTGGCTCAAAAACGGGAAGGAAAGCTCAGTTATCACGCCCAATTCTAGACAAAAAAACTCACGGCAAGCGACAGTTCACAGCCTTTGATTTCCTCGGGCGATCCGGAGGTGTGGTGTGGGCCTCGGGCCTCGGCTTGTCTCGGGCTGCTCTTGGGCTGGCCGATCGGCCGGTCGGTTGGTGGGAGGACTC
>NW_010414403.1:37552-42875 GCF_000710305.1 Buceros rhinoceros silvestris
CGGCCCGCTCGGGCCTAGCAGGCCTGTTTTCGGCAGCCAGCAATCCAGAGGAGGTGCTCCCTGCTGCAGGGGCGGAAGTCCGAGAGAGACACTCCCCTCGGCTGCTGGGTTTTATAACCTTAACACGTAACACTGCACCTGACTCTCTTAACCAATGAAATGCAGAATTATTGTATTTGCATGGAATAATTCTATGTGTTCATTAACCAAAACAAGGAAGTTTCAGCTCAAATCAGGACAACAACTTTTATTTTTGAGGTATAAAATAGATTATTTTTATCTCTTATTTATACAGGAAAATTGGAGGATAACCCCTGAAGCATTTAACCTATGGAGAAAACTGTTATCCAGCTCTCTGGGGGCAATTTGTACTGATGTACAAATTTAGACAACTGGAGGCGTCACTGAGCATACCGCTGAAATTAGTGGAACATACTGAATTAGTGGAAGTGTGCTGGATCTGACCCTGAATTTTTGGTTTTCATTCTGTGGCCTAGACGTATTAACTCATTCAAATCTACTCTAAAGAACAGTCATAGTGTTCTGGTTCTCAACAGCTGCATAAGTTAAAAAAATATTTTTTTAAAATCACTATGTTCATCTTGAGCCTTTTTGCTGTAATTGAAGATTGGTTGTGGGCCTTCCATAAGCTCTGGAGCTTTCTTAAACTCATGAATTAACTTCTCTTAAGTAAAATATCCTCCATGTTTCCAGCCGTATTCAGTGCTTGGACACATTTACCAAGGCTATACATTCTATCAATTGATGTGGATGTGTCGGGGTACAATTCAACTCACATTTCTAGCAACTCTTGTGGTACCCGAACTCAGCCTATTGATCATGCTGTTAAGGCCCCTTCAGGTGATCAGGTCATAATCATAGGTGCTAGGGACTAACAAATTAAGAATAATGTATAGATACATTAAAAGCAGGTCTACTTAATCTTGAGAAAGAAACAAGGCCAAGAGTAAGGAGTGTTATTAGCATGGTGCAATTGCAAGTGATGTCATAACATATCTGCAGGAATGAGATGCCTGTAGGCAGGCTGTATGTATTGAAAACCTGTCAAGCTTCCTCATTATAAAGTGCTCAGTCAGTATGAATTAATAAAACCACTTATCTTTTATTCTCTGCATTGCGTAGTGTTAATGGTTGCTAAGAGGAAAGTTAATAAGTGAAGAAATTTCATGGTAAATTGTTATGGGAATCACTAAGTCTGTAAAATATAGATAATTTTATAATTAAAATCTATAGTGGAAGCACAAGGTCTGGGGAATATATTCCCTGGGCTTATAATTATACATATACAGTAATCATTGAAAGATGGCTGTCCATTAAACAACAAGAAAAGCTATTGGATTGATCACAGAATCACTGGGCGGGGGGGGCGGGGGCTGTGCTCTGATCTAATTCAATCCCCCTGCTCAGAAGGTCAACTAGAGCAGGCTGACCAGGGCTGCATCCAGTCAGGCTTTGGATAACTCCAAGGATGGGGACAGGTCGTTTGGTCTAGTGTTTGATCCCTGCAATGACCTTGTTTGGTCTATGGTCAGATGGAACTTCAGTTATTTCAGCTGTGTCCATTGACTCTTGTCCTTTCACTGGACACTGAGGTTAGGCTGGTTCTGTCTTTATTGCCTCCCATCCAGTATTAGACTCAGATCCACTCATCAGCTCTCCAATCCCTTGTGTCAGGAAGTTGTTACTGAGCGCTCCAGAGAATGCTTGTGCCCTGCTGTACTGTCCCTCCAGCAAGTATTCAGGAGGCTAAAACCCCCATTGCAGACCAGAGCCTGCAAATGTGAGGTTTCTTCCACCTGCCTGGAGGCCTCATCTGCACCTCTGTTCTAACCAGCCTAGGGAAGACACCCAATTCAGTGTTGCCCATGTCGGTCCTAGACCAGACAGCTGAACGTGCTTCATGTTTTAGATGGTGCTATAGCGAAAACTGTGGTATTTTGGCTAGTACTGCAGTGTTTTTCAGAAGTGATTTAAGGAAAGAGATTTAATCACAAAATCAGGATTTGGCTTTATTGGCTATTTATTTATAGGTTTTTTTACTTGAGATTTATACTGATTTTCTTACCTGTTATCTTAACTATTACAAAGCACTGTTAAAGTTGACATTGGCTGGTCACGCATAACTCAGCTTCTGCATTTGTGAGCTAAAGTGACCTTTCATTGTCCGTAGTAATTAAGAGATAAAGGCAGGTAGAATAGTGGCGGGGGTGGGGGGGACACCCAATCTCGGAAGTAATCTTCTCAGAAGCCAAATCAGCCTTTGAAATTAAAATTAAGAGGGTTTTGCAGATGCAGTACTAGATCCTTTCCTCCCACATCAGCTGCTTCTGAAAGAAGTCAGTAAAACACTGTGTAAGTGAGGCCTTGGAATGCTAATGCAAAACTTCATTACATTCAGAAATTACTCTGTAGGATAAGTAGGGTTCCTGTCAAACTTGTTATTTTTCTAAACTTTAAACCCAAATTTCACTACTATTAGCATAAGTTTTAGTCAACTATCCTTTGAGTTATTTCCTTTGGGCTAGTGTTGGTATGACATTGAAAAAATAGGAATTCGGAGCTCACTGTGCATATTTTAGTTACTTCTCGGATATATTGGCCACTGCTGGCTTATTTTCAAACTCAGATATCTCTTTTTTCCAAACGTCAATCTCATGTGATACAAAAGTACATCATGCTCATAACTTCAACACTAATGCAGAAAAAACAACGTGAAAATAGAGTTTCAGACCCTAGTTCAAGAAGTCATTTCAAGATTTCCTTCCTTTAAAAACACAAAAAGGATGGGATAGATGAATACCCAAGCAGATGCTGCTTTTTCTTTTGTTTCAGTCCAGTTGAGATCCTTAAGCTCAAGGACATCACACTGGTTTTAGGTTTAGAGCTTCTTTCACTGTAGAACTTGTAAACTTCTGTTTACTGGTGAAGCCATGTCTTGAGTACTCTTCAGTTTTGGGCCCCTCACTTCAAGAAGGATGTTGAGGTGATTAAGCGTGTTCAGAGAGGGACAACGAGGCTGGTGAAGGGTCTGGAGAGCAAGTGTTATGAGGAGCAGCTGAGGGAACTGGAGTTGTTTAACCTGGAGAAAAGGAGGTTGAGGGGAGACCTTATCACTCTCTACAACTGCCTGAAGGAGGTTGAAGAGAGGTGGGGGTTGGTCTTTTCTCCCATGTGACAAGCAACAGGACAAGAGGAAATGGTCTTAAGTTGCACCAGGGGAGATCTAGGTTAGATATCAGGAAGAACTTCTTTACAAAGAGGGTTGTGAAGCATTGGAACAGACTTGGTGGAGTTTCCCATCCCTGGAAATGTTTAAAAGACGTGCAGATGTGGCACTGAGGGACATGGTGGAGGGACCTTGGCAGTGCAGGGTGGACGGTTGGGCTCGATCTTAAAGATCTCTTCCAAACAGATGATTCTATGATTCTTTGATACATGATTTTATTAATGTTGCATCATTTGGAATAATAGGGCTGTCAGGACAGAGAACTATGCATCTATAACATGTCCATATTTAAATCAGTTTAATCTTATCCATAGTAACATGAAGACAAAGTTGAAGCATGGAAAAGTAGCCAAGTTCTGTAACAGCAAAACAGCCCAGCCAGCTAGTCCTTTCCAAGAAAGCAAAAATATTATTGTCGCTTGGTAATTTCAGACTGGGGAAACTACAAGCAGATGCCAATTTACATGTGACACACCGATGCAATCACAAGACCTAATAAAATTGGATTATGATGATATAATCGTAGCAAGACACAGAGCTCAGAATAGCGTAAGAGAATAGTGATGTGAAACACAGGAGGGGGATCTCTGTCTTACTGCAAAGACCTATAACGTGAGCATTTTCTTATTGCAACCACAAACCGGAGTCAGAGGAGACTTGGATTCCGTATGAACAAAAATGCTGCAAAAATATAGCAGGCTTATGGTGTAATGATATGAATATGAACATAGATGTGTGCAGATCAGAAGCTGTAAGTGGTTAGTATTTGTTTATTTACTGTTGAATAGCTGCTTGTAAGCAGTAAAAAGCTCCTGGAAAGCATTAACTTCTTACTAGACTTATAACTGGTTAACGGCTGCACAAAGAATTGAAGGCTCCTCTTTTAATACAAAGTCTGACATTCCTCTCAAATGAAGCAACCTTACTGTTCTGGTCAGCTGCAAATCCCACAATAACGAAGGGACAGAAGGAAACACTTAAACCCTGAGATTCAGAGAGATTTACTACTTTCAATCCTGAAATTCACCATTTTGGTTTAATGAAAGAAACAATCGTTGCTTATGTTTTGGATAGGTACCACCAATTCTGCTTGACAGCGTTTGCCAGGCTACCTGGGCAGAGTTGGAGTAAGGTGCTTTTAAAGCAGATCAAAAGATCAAACTTGCCAGCAGTGATTTAAATAAATACTCATCTGTTTGTCACTATGCAAATGTTGTATTCCAGAGGGCTACAGTGTGGTTACGAATGTAAGTAAATTGTAGTTATTACTTAAAGGTTTACCAACAGACTACAGTGTCTTATCAGTGACTGAAACAAGCACTTTGGCTTGAAATGAAATGAAAACCGTATCGAATACTGTTAGGTTTTATAAGCAGTGCCTATGTTGACCTCTTATTTAAGCCTACTGAAATATTTAGTTTCGTTGTTTAACAGTGACTTTGCAGAGTTTTGTCAACAGATACTGCTTTCAGTTTCAGCCAATATGTGTTAATCCATGCAGAGACACTGAAGTTATGATAAACCTATATGAGGATCAAAAACCATTAACCTTTATTATAGCCACAGCTGAACCTCTAAACTGATAATTTAAACTGAGTTTATGCCTGGGGAGATCTCCACTGTAATCTGCTTTTCCGTCCACTGGTGCACTGTTAGTTACAGGCTCCTGAGACTCCCCCCTCGCTGTATTTACTTATGTCAAAAGGAGATTGGAAGAAGTTATTTTATGCAACCCATGAAGATCTATTCTCTGTGTTTCTGGTCTTTTTGCACCAACTCCTTTCACGTGTTTTTTTTCCCCCTAGTATTTTTACTGCTGTAGGTGTGATTTCACCATGTTTTGTGGATCTGAACTTGCATGTTCAACACCCAAAGTAAAAAGAATGCTGCAACAAGTCTCTTAATTAAATCCTAGTGATTTCAATGAAAAGATAATACCTTTGATTTAGTGAGCTCTAAAACAGGTGGAAGGAAATTTAATAGTTGTTCCTCTATAAACATTAAAATATATATTTGGGCTTATGTTGATGTTTGCCTTTTGATGTAAATAATGGAAAACAATTGCCTAACTAGTGC
>NW_010414403.1:42969-47307 GCF_000710305.1 Buceros rhinoceros silvestris
GTGGTCATGAGAATTCTTCTGAAATGAGCTAATGGCTCTAATGACAGTGATTATAAAAAAGTGTTTAAAAAAAAAAAACCCTTCAAAAATTATGTCGGTTAAAAACAAAACCCACTGCAAAATTCAGTCTTGTAAGACTTAATTTAAGATGAACAAAACTTGTGACATCCTGACATCATTGGTTTGCATTAATGGTTTCTTAATGAGATTGGGATTTCTGAAACTGCAGTGGCTGGGGAAGTAACCCATACCAGCTTAGAAATGTCTGATTGTTGACAATACTGTAAGATAGCATTCACCATTTTACAAAATCCCACAGGGATTAATTAGTGCAAGGGATAAGAAAGGCCTGAGAAGGCTTAGAAAGCTTCCAGCATTGCATTCAGCACCACTGGCTAAAAGCATTGTCTTTACCAAAAGGGAAATTGATTTCATTTGTTTGAATTCTAGATGTTTATGAAGTCTTTAGGGTGTTTCTACAAGAGCTGGGCTCTTGCTTGAACAGACAATTAGTAAACATAATACTTCATGAAACTGTTAGTGTGGGTTTGTCAGCCTAGCTTTATTATAACTGTTTAATAATACAGCACCCCACGGAATCATTATTTCTCTTCAGTTGTCTGCCTAAGACTCCATCAACTGCAGTCTCTTCAAGGTACCCTGGTAAGTAGTAGGGGGAAAGTCCTTTCTCTTTTGAGACACAAATGCAGGTAGATTGCCAATCATACTGCTGAAAAGTACCTCCCATGGTTTGAAAAATGGGCTTCAGAAGAGTCAAACAGCAAATCTAATCTTTCTGATATGGCACACATGGTACATGTTACTACAGCAGGATGTACTCACCCTTCATTTGAATATGTATGTGTGAGTTAAGGGCTCTGGTATATTGGCAGTGGAGGCCACCAGTGTTGTAGAGGATGTCTTCAGCAATATAGTCAGGCTTGTCTAGAAGATAGGTATATTATTCCACAACGAGCTTCAAGACTATTAGACTGTTAGCTCTGTGACCTTGAGATGCTTGTGGTGTTTGTGAACCAGGCAGCACACTTCAATAATGAGGTTAATTTCAAAGATCGTGTGAGGTTCAGTACGTGCTACAGTGAAATGTCACCAAAGCTTTTTTGCTTAGCTTATGCTAGATCTTCATTCACCTCCTCAAAGTTTCTGCAAAACTAAAACCACCACCAGTAATGAGAACAGTTAAGGTTTTGTTGGTACTGTCACCAAATGGGATTAGAATTCAGGCCAAAACCTCTTTTTTTTTTTTTTTTTTTTTTTTTTTTTTTTTTTTTTTTTTTTTTGGTCTGGGTTCAATGATACAATTTGAGCCAGTGTTCATTCTTTTGTAGTTACTAGTTGTCTTAGTCATCTTTGCCATATCCTGTTCCACTGGCCCCTCTTTCGATCCGTAGAGGTGTTCTGTTTCTTTTTCTGACTCATCTGAAAACTTTCTGAATCTGTTTGCCGTCTTTGTGTGGCTAGCGCCCAGGATGATGTTGTTTGTGATCTGTACTATAGAAAGACTTCCTGTAATTGTCAGAGGTGGTCGAGAAAGAAACAAACAAAATCAATGCCAAGAGAGTCATTTAACGTGCTGAGTTTTGGAAATATTGATTTTAGTTGCTACAATTCCAATTTTCTCTCAAAGATCACGGAGGGTTTGATAGTCTCTTGAGTTTCTTGAAGCTAATAAGGTTGTCTTCCTTGCCTTGGCTTTGTTTATAAGAAGAAATTGCCTGGCATAAGTAGAATAAAATCTTCATTCTTAAATAAACATTTTTATCTAGAGTTGGGGCTACAGAATATAATATTGTTGATTATGTGATAATAGTGATCTGTGTTACTCACTTGAACTTTAGCACGAGAACTTCTGACTTTGGTGTTTAGTTTAAAACTAGTGAGGTGCTCTTTTTGCCTTGTAGCACCCTGTCCTTGTAATATTCCAAAAGGACAAGTTAAGAATATCAAATGAATTCCACTCTTGCTGGTAACATCATGAGACATATAACCACATTCCTGATGCTATTTAAAGTCTGACAGAGAAAAATTTAAGTTGCTGGTACAGTATAATAATAACAGAACTAGATAGATGTTTAACAAATAAGGTGAAAAAAGTTTCAGGGAATACTTTGAATGGAATCAAGGTTTTTTTGTCGTACATTTGCGGTTTCCCTTATTGTACTCCACGCTATCTTTCTACTGCTCATTTAAAGACTTTTAACTGTACCTAAAATGAGCTTCAGTCACTCAAGTCACGTCAATGAGATTGTACACAGAATCTAAATCCAGACCCTAACATATAGCCCATACATGTAACTTCACTGAAAAACAGTGCCTTAGGAATTCTGGCACTGTGATATTTTTACACTCTGCTTTCAAAGCATCTTGAATGAAGCGTGTGCTGACATGGGTATTTTATGTCCCTCTTCTAGCTTTAATAATCCAGCGGTCGTTGGTGTTGAAGACAGGATCATTAAAGTGAGCTATTAGTATGGATTGAGGACAACTAAAGGAAATGCGTTTTTAATAAATTTGCTATTAAGTATTACTTATCAGTTTTGTCATGCTTTCGCCAAATACATGTTATGCTTTAAAGCCCTGTTATGGAACCAAAACAAAAATGTCTGTTTCAGATGTTAAGCCTTTCCTCATTTAAGAAATGATACTTAAATGATAGTGAAATATTGAAAGTAAGTGGTATCTGAACGAAATAGGCAAGAGCTTGTTGAAAAATAAGTATTTTTTTAAAGAAAACTTCACAGATTTACTGCTAAAGCTTTGTTTTAACTAATGATACAAGGATGACATGAATACAGACAGAGTCAATATGAATATTTGGTTGCGAGCACAGACCTGTGAACTTCAGCAAGAGCTGGAAATGGCTCGTCTACCACACCTCAGGTGACCGGGTGGGTGCCACCAGTAACTCCCACTGCTTCTCTTGGTGTTAAGTACACCAATGTTTATACCAAAGACAGCAAGTGTAAACGTATGCATTTTCTGCAAATATTGGATATCTGAATACTAATAATTTCTCCCATAAATATTCAACTATGTTTATCTACGATGATATCAAGAGGAAAGACTGAAATGAGTTATTCTGTGGTGTCTCGCTACAGGCAACACACTAGCCTTGGACACTGATTAAAATTCCCCTAGCAGAATGCAGGGATTGAAACCAATCCAGTGGTGTGCGGCGGGTTACCATAAGGAGTGAAATACTGAATAAGAGGAGCACTGTCAGCTCCTTTCTCATTTTGGTTAGTCGAGGGTCTATCAATGAAACTTTTTTCCTTGGAGATGTTTTTCTGCACCACCACCACCCCCCCACACCCCTTTTTTTTTTTCCAAAAAGGCACTTCCCAAAAATAAATCTTTCTTTAGATTTAATTATTAATTTTACTGCTAGGGTACTGCAGACATTTTAACATGCTCAAACTCAGTCTCATTGTGTCACAGCAGCACTGAATTATTTTGTCACTTTGTATTTGTGAGAGCCAGAATCTAGCTGAAATTGAAATTAGCTGCTGTAGTTCATGGCATTCCATTTTTCTAGTCCCCACCTCATCAAAATATGCACCAAGCTCCTTCTTTCAAACTTGCACTTGACTACTGAAGCGTTTCTATAAATAGCAATGTAGCTATTTCAGGGATGAAAGGAATTTATAACTTCTGTCGAAGAGGCTGTTTATCACTGATTTTAAATTCACTATGGACATTTGCACCAAGAAATTCTTTCTGTCCTCTACTGTGAAGCAGAGAGAAAAATTATCTGCCTAGTTTCATTCTCCCATGTTCTTACTATCACTGCTCCTATATTTCTCCACCTTATTCTTTTACTTATTTTGCTGATTCTACTGCTTTTTTCTCCTGTATTTTGGAGCCCTCAGCTACCCTGCAGAGCTGGTTCAAAAGCTGTCAATTCAGCAAAGCAAAAAAGCACAGGGCAAGCTGGATCCAATTGCTAATTACAGAATGAGTTGTCAGGGTTTGTGAAATCCTGCAGATGCTGAAAGAGAAAATTATACCTAAAATCCATGTGGAAGCTGGAATGTTCCAAGTAAATTTTTTGTATTTCAACTATAGGAATCCAGAAATAAATACCAAAGCAAGTTGGGATACCTCAAGTTCTACACTTGTTTCCTCTGGGCTAAAACGCCAACCCTATAGTTAGCCAGTGGTTTCCCACTGACTTAGGATTTCTTTCTGAATCACTGGAAGTGCAGAAAAAATTGTTTTTCAAATGACAAAACCTGTTTTTTTTAAAACTCTGGAGTTTCTCAGGAATGTTATTGATATTACATTGTTAAAGGGATACTTTAAAGTATATAGGGAAAG
>NW_010414403.1:47397-55239 GCF_000710305.1 Buceros rhinoceros silvestris
AAAGATAAATGTATTATAACATTGAACATTTATTCCTTATTAGCTTTTAGGAAGTGTCTAAAGTACAAGCTTTAGAATGAACTGGAACAGGACAATGTGTAATTAGTGCAACTATGTAGAAGTGGTTTCCTTAATTTTTTTTTTTTGTCTCATCTAGTGGTTGGGAGCTTGTGTTAGTGGTTTTGTTCTAGTACTTGGGAAATTTAAAGGTATTACACAGGCTCAAAGGATATTTTTCTATTTCGCAGTAATAAAGAATGAGTGATCTCAACAAATGGTTACTGGTAAATCACAGTAGCCTTTATTTAGAAATCTCTTTTCTTCTGAGGTGTCTCACTAATCTTTATCTTTCCTGTGGGATAATAATTTACTACTTCAGTGGTTCCATGGAAGTACAAGCTGTGGAATATAGAGCTCTGTGATAATTATATGTGCATGAGGGTTATAGCAATGCAATCCATCCTCAGGAAAGGACTGTGTAACTATAAATTGAGACCGAATTAATCCACAGTCTCTTCTGTTACTTATTTTTTTTCTGGTAAGAAAATTTTCTATTACAAGCCTACTAAAACAAGTGGAAAAAATAGATTGTTTTAACTGTGAAATAGGTTTATTCTGTCATCTAAAATGCTTACTCTTTTTTTTTTTTTCTTCTGTGCTTTGGATGAGGTGGAGCAGAAACAGCTGTGGGCCTGTTTAAGATAGAGGTCCCAGCCTAGTACAAATGATCTGTACACAGCCATGCAGAGCCACCACTATTTCTATATATTGGAAACAAGAGATGTGTATGGAAGCTGGAAAAATGAATTGCCAGGATTCCGAATAAACCTGGATACCCAGTCCCTTATAACAGGTCTTTAATGGATTGCTCTGCTTGCATGACCTAAGTCAAGCTCCCATGCCAGTTTAGAGCCCACAGTGCCTTGTCAATCTTGTAACTTGTGCAGGGAAGTTAGTAGTCTTTGAGGTACAGCAGGTCTAGTAGCTATAATGCACTACTTTAAAACATCTGCCACAGCATTTTTCTCTTCATTGAAAAAATTTCTAGGACTCTTGCATGATTGCAAGTGGAAGTCTTTGCTTTTTTGTCTATTGTATCCTTTACAATTTGCAACAAAAGCTTCCTATTATGTATAGGATATATAATTTTATATGTAATTTTATATATAATTTTAACCATTATAACTGAATGTTGTTTCAGACTCTTTACTGCTGGGTGGAAAGACATGGTGTTACCTTCTACCAAAAGTTGCCTTGTGCCACCTACTAAACAATAAACTTATGTGGTGTGCTGGTTTGGGCTGGGATGGAGTTAGTTTTCTTCACAGTAGCTGGTGTGGGGCAGCGTTTTGGATTTGTGCTGCCAGCAGGGTTGATAACACAGGAGTGTTTTAGTAACTGCTGAGCAGCGCTTACCCAGAGCCCAGGCTTTTCTGCTCCTCACCCCACCCACCAGCGAGCAGGCTGGGGGTGCACGAGAATTTGGGAGGGGACACAGCCAGGACAGCTGACCCCACCTGACCAAAGGGATATCCCAGACCGTGCGAGGTCCTGCTTGGCAGTGCAACCAGGGGGAAGGTTGTCGGTGGGGCATTGCTGCTTGGGGACTGACTGGGCATTGGTTAGTTGTTGGCGAGCAATTGTTTTCATTTGTATCACTTGTCTTTCCTAGGTGTTCTTTCTGTTCTTTCTAGGTGTTTCTTTTTCACTACAATTTATTATTATTATTACTGTTGCTATTTTATTTCAATTACTAAACCGTTCTTTTCTCAGCCCATGGGTTTTCTCACTTTTTCTCTTCCAATTCTACCCCCAGTCCCACTGGGGAGTGAGTGAGTGGCTCTGTGGGGCTTAGTTGCCAGCTTGGAGTTAAACCATAACACTTCAGATTACAACTACTAACTTGGATTTTTCACTCTCTCTTATTCAACTGTATCTTCAAACCAGCCTTTACCTGAATTAATTAGAATTATTTTTAGGCATCCACTGAAATACAACTGCAATTTCATGTGAACCTACACTTATAAAAAATTTTGCTAAAATAATTTTAATAATGATCATTTGATACCTTTGAATAAAATTTACTTTCTACCTGGCAAGAAACAAGTAAAAGAAGTTGAGTTTTCTTCAAATAAATCAGTATAACCAAACACTGAAATCTTTGATACCTAAGCTATTAAATGTCAATTTGTTACGTGTATTTATAATTAATTTTGTAAAAATGTGTTTGAGTGTAATTTGGGTCTGTAATTGCAAATGTAAAGAACCTCCCTTTACGAAAAGAAACGTCCATTGTTTCTTAAAATTCTGCCTGCTATACAAAATTCCCTAATTTCTTCTTGTCCGTGGCAGATGAGAAAGGAACAACGTACAGCTAATGACCTTCATCATTAGTCATCCGTGTCTGTTTGGCACTGCCGATTGCCAAAGGAGAAATAATTTCCTGAGTGAAACATTAGGTAAAATGGGATTAACACTTGCCCCTTCACAACTGATTTAATGTGAGCTGCCTCCTTTACAAATATAAAAGTATTTGGGAACCCAGCAAACACTTCCTTGCTGTTGAGGAAGATTGATTCCAAGCAACCTGTACCTGCTGTGGAGTGAGGCTCCTCTTTGGGTTTTACTCCTGGTTTCCAAATTAACACAATGACAAAATCTTAAAACATCATTATGACAAGCCCTGCAAAATGCTTTTTTTGAAGGAAAACAGTTGCTGCTAAGAGTTAGTGTCTGCTTTTAGTGCAAACTGTCACTTTCAGATTTTCTTTCCCTTGATTTTGTAAGTCGTAGCAGATCTGGCACCTCTGGCATCAGAGGAGGACTGGTACTATTGCAGCTTTATAACTCTTTACCAGTAGCAGTGAAATCTTTCAAATCTAGGGTAAATGTCTCTGTCTAATGCTTTTGCAGTGAAATGCAAAAAGCTTTTTTTTTTCAGAGTAAAATAGAAATGAGAATTGTAAAATAAACAGAAATAACATGGGTTGCTTGTGGCAATGCACTTCAAGGAACTGGGCTTCTTTGCTTTGTAGGCGCTTCTAGAAAGTACAGAAGTATCATCAGAGGAATAAGCTGTTTCTACAATTGCTTTCTGATGTGAGACCGAATCCTGCAAGGTCATGAGGTAGATGAATGTATGAAAATCTTTGCTATATTTAAAAATCAGTTTTGATCCTTGTCTCAACTGTTTTGAGTCTCAACAGTCGATGGGGGAAAACAGTCTCAACAGCTCTGGGGTTCCACTCTTGGGTACCCCACAGTCAGCTCTGGAGGAGCACCCTGTGTAGGGTAGCACAGAAGTCACCCTCTTAGAAGGCACCAGAGGTTATATGCTTTTGAAATTTGATAAAAATTTCCTAGGAGAACAAATTTTAGAGCAATTGTATAATGAAATTTAGACCAAGGATGCTGAGCCAGCAAGAAATGCTGATCAGCTGGATTTTGGGAGGTTTTATGCTCTGCTTAAAAGCAGTAGATGTGGGACAGAAAAAAAAAAAATGGAAGCAGAGGGTATAATACAGTAGTGAATAATGGGAAACAGCTGAATAAGGTAAGTTGCATTCTGTAAATGACTACAGTCCCTTTAAACACCTGAATAAGGGATTGGATTAACGCTTGATCTCTGAAAAAGTCACATTTTAGAAGTCTCAAACTGAACAACCTGAGAGAAACAGCAAGTTTCAGCAACAACAGTGCAAGTCAAAATTCAGCTTTTTTTTTCGTCTTTTTATGTCCCCTCTGCTTATGGACGTTGTGAGCACAGACTGTTCACTGTGCTATACTGATGGGAGATAAGGAATGAATATGGAAGTGCACCAGTCCTTTTTTTTCTGGTCCTCTTCATCGGTGAAATGCTTGAGCTATTGAATATCTTAGTAGCTTTTAATGCTTACCTGGGCTTAAATCTAGACTTGGGGATTAATGAAAGGAAAGTTCTTTCCAGTTAGTTTTCAGAATTTATATACATTTAAGTTTCTAGGTACAGTTGCATTGGTTACCTTATTTCCAATTCCTTGGGTGGAGGGAGACA
This sequence comes from Buceros rhinoceros silvestris, assembly GCF_000710305.1. Classification (NCBI taxonomy): domain Eukaryota; kingdom Metazoa; phylum Chordata; class Aves; order Bucerotiformes; family Bucerotidae; genus Buceros; species Buceros rhinoceros. Next base: position 51,431 of record NW_010414403.1, read on the forward strand.
AATGTTCCACCACAACCTGAAAGTAAAACAGTAAGATGTGATATGGAAGATACAGGTGTGTTATGGAACATGGTTTTGTTTATTCCACTTTCCAGTCTTAGTTTCCCCATTTATGTAGCCTTAGCAAAGCTTTAACTTAGCTAATAAAATATAAATATAATACTTAATTTCCATCTAATGTCTCTGTGCTATTAATCATGGTTGGAAATAGCTGCAGCCATGCAAGATGTGTGCAGTTATGTCTGTCCACGTAGCTCAACATCACTGTCATAGATGATGGAGTGCCTGACAGGATAGCTACCCATGTGGCTTTTCAGCTGTTAGAGCCTTCTTTTCATTTACACTGCGTAATTAATTTTGATTAATGCTGATGCAGATTTCCATTATACTATGCAGTTTCTGCGTAAAATTAGGGCCTCTCTGTTGACTAAAGTAGACCACAATGCATATATCTACACTTTGCGTTGAAAGGTAAGGTAACAGCAAGAGGGATGGTAAATCACTGTAAACATGGGAAGTCTCAGTGTTGCTCTCAGAAAAAAAAAAGTGAGACTACAGCCTCATTGACATTGCTAAAGTGTTTCTTATCTGATTAGTCTTCATCAATAACTGATTGGGGCTGCTGTACTGTTCTTTAGCGTATGGGGGAACATGCTGAATATTTTAGTCTTCCAAAAACATCAACTGTTAATGTCTCTTTTCTTACATATTTCTGACTGAACAAGGTGGCTGTGCCTTATTTCCCAGTTAGAAGGTAGAGGTTAAACACCTAACTCTTCCTCTCTTATTTTGCATGCTTTTCTCTTTCATGTCTTGGAATATCCTTTGGGATATGTAGATGCTGGAAGAAAAATCAATGTTACAGAGCACTGGTGTTCTACTTAGAAATTATATCTCTCTTAAGATCTGCTGACTTCTGCTTTTGTGGTGCTTCCAGAAGCTTCCTTTTCTTTATGCTGCTGCACCGAATCAATGTCAAAATGGACTTTGCTCTTTTGGAAGAAATCTATACTCTGAAGACAAACTCTTGTCCCTACAATATCATTTGGATTAAGAAAGCACTTAAATTCCTTATAGTTGTTTGTGAGTCAGCAACCTGTTTCTTGGGGTCTTTCTTTGAAGGTCTTCCTGAATGGAAATGCACAGACTAGGAGGCTTATTTTAAAAGTAAATGGAAAGCAAACAAGATGCTAACTTTATCAGTAGATAATCTCAGAAAAAATAAATCCTCTCAGGTTTACCATTAAGCCAATAAGGGATAGTATTACTCTTACAGGTGAACTCAACTATATAGCACTGAGAAATTACAGATTTTCTAGTTGAAAAAGTTATTATGAAGGATCTGTAGTCATACAGTTTTCTTGTTCTGAGTATGCTTTCTATTTTCTTCATTAATTTAGTCCAAATGATACCCTTTTAAAGCACTTCTTATAATCTCCCCTTCTAGTATGTTTACCTGCTGCAGATCTTTATGGATCGCTATCAACTCAGTTTTGCTGTCACATAACAAAACAGGCTTTCGAAGTCTTTAGTCTCTGTAATTTTCTTTGTCCTTTTATTATCTGAGACCAGTTTGCCTATGTCCTTCTGTTAATGATGTGCAAAGATCAAAAAACAGTCCAACAGTTGCAGGCTCACACAAGCTGCAAATTCCTTTCTTCGTGTGTTCTGACTGGTGCTGATCAGTGTCTTGAGTGTTGCTCAAGTTGCAGAGGTGTGAAGTTTCTCCAGCCATTCTGGCACAATCCTCTTCTGATTTCAGTTTTAGGTTTTTCATCCAGTTGCTTCAGCATTGTCTGCATGGCACCTGCGTGGAAGGATATACTAGACAATACAGCATGAGGGCAAGTTTTCATGTTTGTGTCCTGGTCAGAATTAAGAGTGGACTTCCCTGGAGACTCTCAGAATTGCCCCTATTTGTTGTGTTTGGTTTTCAGTGTTGTGTTTTAGGAGTGCATGGATAAGACCTATTACAGATGAAACTAATTCAGAAGATGTGCTCTCAATGTACTCCACTGTTAAATCACAGATTGGGTAAGAGCTGATACTCAAAATCTATATAATGTGGCTGTCCAGTGTCTAGCTGGTAATAGACTAGTTTGCTCCATAGATCTGAGGGGGTTTTTTGGGCTTTGCTGTTGCTAAAGTAGACAGTCATGTAGCTTATCTAGATCAGGGTCTAAAAAATGTGTCAACATCAACATGACGCTGTCTGGACCAATAAGCTGTGTGGGCTGTATATATTTCTGTAAAATATAGCATGCAGGTAGTTTGAAAATAAGTTTGAGATTCCTTATTGATCCTATCCATGGTATAACAATACAGTAGAAAATTTTACACAAAAATATACTATGAAGATATGGTAAATTCTAGCGTGTCAAAATGCTGACTTGCTCATTCATAAAATATTCTAAAAATGGCCATCTCTCTAGCCATTGGTCTAGTCTCTATCTTTTGTCTCTATGTCTACAAGCTTATGCCTGTGAATATTCTCAATAGATGGCAAACGTGTTTCCAGAAGAGGTGGATATCATGCTTGGAATGTGCATAGAATAGTACCAGCTGAAACGTGAAACAACAAAATTAACCAACATTATCTCTGAGTTAATAATTTTGTATCTCTGAACTTAAACTCACTCAGCACAAAATTGTAAAATTTTGACAGTGTACTTACAGATTTCATCTTCCTGAAATGTTAGAGAGGCCACTGGATGTCTCAATACCGTTATTTGGGGTAAAAATATTCTTAACGGAAGGAAGGACTCATCACAGTAACAAAATAAAACATGATTTATCAGTTTGCTGACATCTGCCCAATGTTTTGCTTTATGAAGCCCTTAATTAGATCTGCCATAGCTGTAAATCTTCCACATAACAGTATGTGTAACTTGTTCAAAGGAGCTCACAAATTTATTAACGCCTTCCATTCAGCTGGCTCTCTCGATCAGTCATAGTGGGAAAATCCATGACTTTGTATAAAGTAATTATTTAGTTTAATTTCTCTGAACAAGTTGGGAATGTAATTGCAAAGACAAATGCTTATAAATGACTGTCGGAGATGATTTGGAGCGCTGCTGAGCAAATCGCAGAAGTGAAGAATCTCATCTTTCAAAATTTTGATCTGCAGCAGCCTCTTCACCCTGAGCCAGTTCTGACTTCAGTCCCCTGCATCTGGTCTGAAACAGTAATTGATTGACATTGATTGCATTATGTGCTGGGGAAGGAAATTTAACTGAAAGGACGTAGAAGCTGTCCAAATATACAGTCTTATGGCAGATGGTAAACCTAAATGAAGGATTTTTAAGATGAGCTTCATAGGCAAGCTGTGAACTCTCTGTATACAAGATGATGTATTTCTGTAACATTCAGCAGGCATAAAAGTCTAGAAAAATTGTCTTGATCTCTCGTTGCATCTAAAACGTTCTCCTTGACACACTTCACGCTTACGACTGCCTTTGAAAATTCTCTCTAGAGATTATTTCAAGTTCTATATACTTATGAGCCACAATTAATAGTGCATGAATTTTGATTTTAAACATTATGAAACAATTTTGTTTGGACCATAGCTGAATTCACTCCCATTTTTGGTGTAGCATGTGGCTAACTGTCAAAAAAAACCAGATGTCCTGTAGATCTTTTGAGCAAAAGACAGACAGAAGGAAGGGGGGTTTTTAAGCTTTTGATACTTTTACTATGTAATTCTACCTGCTGCATAAAAAGCTTCCTTGATTTTGAAACATGCTTCTGTTGTGGACATTAATAGTATATAATTGGACAAAATGTGGCAGCCCATCTGCCAGAAGCAGGAA
>NW_010414403.1:55330-58201 GCF_000710305.1 Buceros rhinoceros silvestris
CAGGAATGTAGATTTCCCATAGGAGAAGCACAGTGCCTTTTGGCCTAATAAAACCCTCCTCCATGGTTTGGAAAACATAGAAGGCTTAAATATATAGAGGGTCTGGCAGGAGTGTGATGTGGTGGGTTTTTTTGTCCAGTAATTATACAGAAAATGTGAACAAAACCAAGAATTTGTAGTAACTTCGGAGCTTGGTGGAAGACTTCATGTGCCCTGGAAACAATATCTAATACATGCTTTTTATTGCTGAAAACCAGTAGATTAGTACACCCGCCAGCCCTTGTGAAAACATAAATGATGTATAAAAGCAGCTGAACTATGCTGAAATACTATCTGTATTTGGAAGTTTAGAACCGTGTATGTTGTAAGATTCACCATACCAAAGCTTTAAAACATCCATTTATTTTTTCAGTAAATCTCAGACTGACACTTCATGTTTAAAAAGCTTTGGGGACTATTTTTGTTGCATCTTCTCTCTTTCCTCCCCAACCCTGATCCTAAAAGGCACTAACTTCACGACATCGTCAGCAAATAAAGGAAAAAAGCAGACTGGTCTGTTAAAAACGAGAGAACTAGAAGAATTTGAGGGGAAAAGTATTACCACTTAGCTGCAGCAGAAATTCAATAGCAGTGACATTTTCCAAAAGAAAGTATATATTCAAAGAACTTGTCAGGGTTCATAGGAGGTGGTAGTCATTTGCTGAGAAAAGGAGTATTTTAAAATTTTGGGCTTTTATTAATGAAATTTCAAACATTCAATTCTTTGCCATGGTTGCTCGCTATTGTGTGAGGAAATGCTAGCATGAAACGCTTGCAGACCTCTTTACTACAGTAGATCTTTTTACCAAAGATGTACTAAATTCTTGTTTCAGCTTACCAGAAATGGATTCAAAACAATTTTATATAAACAATAACAGAACTTTCAGTTTATTTTGTCTTTAACTGTCAATACTAAATATTGTATGATCATATAACATGAGGGTAAAAAAAATCTCGTTTTTTAAATAACTTGATCGTGTTTTGTTCAAATGGCACAAAAACTTCGTGTTCACTGAGATGGAGCAGACCAACCAAGCCTAGTTAGCGCTCAAGGTCTCTGCTGGTCACCAGCTAAGAACCTTGTGAGAGCAGAAACTGTTCTAGTGCAGTGGGTTGTTTTTACAGATCTAGTGCGACACGACCATAGCAATTTAGCTTCATGAAAAAAATAATTACCTATGAAATCTCTCACTTCCCCCGTAAATAAAGAAAACAAGATGAATCCTCTTAATGAAAGGGAGGATAGTCAATTTACAGCCAGCACTTTCAAGAGTGAATAATAACTTCAAGTCTTTTGAAGCAGAGAAAAAAAATCTAAAATAATTACATATCAATCAGACTTGTTCCACATTTCTCAGGTTGTATTATCGAAAACTAAACATGCCTCAGATTGTTACTTGTTAATGAAAATCTTAGACTGCTCAGTTCCTCTTGGCTTACTGTACCCAGGTCTATCACTGCATAGTGCCAGTGGGAACCTACTACCTTCATGAGAAATTTGAATCTCATGTGATGAATTTGCTAAATGTATTTTGTCATCTAGATCTTTCAAGTGTCACTTCAGATCTGAGTCAACATGCACCAAACTTTTTGATGGCTGGGAAAAAAAACCAAAACCAAACCTGAAGGGAATCATTACCAAAGAGATTTTTAGTAGACTAAATGGCAATCTGAGATGACGAAGGCAGGCACTGCCAAACACGCCATTGAAAACAAATGCACTTGGAAATGCAAAATGAGTACTGATAAACGATTTTTTTTTTTAAGGGTAGTTAGGTAGTTAAAGTTGCAAATAAGCACCTGGCTAATTTACTATCACTGAGTGGAATTATTTGAATATCTTATTTTCTTCCTGTTTGTGTCCCTGTCACTAAAGAAGTCTACTGTTCTAAACCAGACATTGCACACTTACTGAAAACTCCCATTGTATAGATGGAAGTGTACTGTAAGCAGGGAGAGAAGAATTCCAGCCTTCTTCCTGCCCTGAGAATATTTTCCTCAATTATTGTCATTACAAAAACTAATGTTATGCATTCTGTAGAAGAGAAGTTTGTCTGCTCTAGGGAGCAATAAATTATGTACGTATAATTAGCAGCATTAGCATGTTGCATTATTTATAAGGATAGAAACACTTCCACTAACTTGACATCCAGGTGTTGCATGTGATGGTAGATATAAACAGTTATGTAATTGCTAAATTCCCCAGGGAAGGTCATGACTCGCACTGAGTCAATCTGGAGAAGTTAATTGCTGCTAATATTTGCCAATTAAAGGAGAGCGTTCGATCAGAAAATAATTCATAATTAAAATAACATTTTCATATGAGTGATGAAAAACTAGTTAGCAACTGAGAACAGAGATCACCTGATAAACACATCACTGTGCTTCCTTTCAAAGTCAGCTGTGTGTTTGATGGTGCTTGTTGGTGGATATTCGAGTACAAATTCAGGAGAATGTATTTAATTTACTTGGATTAATGAAACTTCTACCGAAATTGATTAGTTAAAATATTTTGCTAATTTCATGTTGATCTGAGGGAGTTTTTAATCAAACTCCAGCTGGAGTGAGGAATGGGATACCAGGACAAGCCGCTTCTGTTTCTGAATTATTACTGAAGAGAAACTGAAACCCAGTCAGCTGTATTTGTAACAAACCTTTTTTGCTTTGTTTGCTGTCATTTCTACCTTCTGAAGCTGGAGTAGTGTCAGACATGAAGCAGCAGCTTTGGCACACCATATGTAATGAAACTCAGTAGCTTAGCTGACTAACTGCCTAATAGGCAGCGAATTTCCTATATACGGGGGGGGGGGGGGGGGGGGGGGGGGATTTTGT
>NW_010414403.1:58244-61830 GCF_000710305.1 Buceros rhinoceros silvestris
TTTGTGTGGATGGGGGGGGGGGGGGTTTGTGGGGAGGTGGTAATATGTTTATGATCATTCTCAAGTACTCCTAAATTTTTTCGTTACATACTTCTGTAATTATTGGAATTTTGTGGATTATTTGCAAGATCAAATAGAACTGATTTTTCTTAGTAAAAATCCTTTCATGAAGGAAGACAAAACGGTAAATAAAATTAAGTCTCAATGGTGTATTAAAATCAGCCTAAAGAAATGTGTGTGCATATATATATAAGGGAAGGGGTGAGGTTGGGTATGAATGCAATTCCATATTCCTGGGACTAATCATTCTTGATTATCCATAGTACTATAGACTGAAAAAGATTTCCAGAGCATTTGACGAGCGATTTTTACAATGATACAAAGGCTACTGAAAGTGCAATCATACCTTGTGCTACTGTAAAATAACCTAGCCGAGGGATATTTCTGTCTAAAGAGACTAAGTTATTTTTCTAACATTTCCCACTATTAGCCTAGCTTTAATGTCTGTTTTGTTGTTCCTGAGCTATTTAAGCCTCTGTGTTAGGGAGGTCCTCTGTGTTCTATTATTTCAAGACTATTTGCATACAGGATTTATCAGTGCTGTGTTTAGTTATGGTTGACAGCGAGAGGCATTTGACCATCAGCAAGTCTGACTAAGGCTCATTACTAGGCTCATTACTTGTAGCTAAGGGCTACGAAGCTCATGAGGGGGCTAGAACATTTGCGTTATGAGCAAAGGCTGAGAGACCTGGGTCTGTTTAGCCTGGAGAAGACTGAGAGGGGGGGCTATCAATGCTTATAAACATCTAAAGGACGAGTGTCAGGAGGATGGGGCCAGGCTCTTCTCAGTGGTGCCCAGCAACAGGACAAGGGGCAAAAGCCACAAACTGGAACCCAGGAAGCTCTGTCTGAACATGAGGAGAAAATTCTTAACTTTGAGGGTGGCAGAGCCCTGGGACAGTGTGCCCAGAGAGGTTGTGGAGTGTCTTTCTCTGGAGATATTCAAGACTTGCCTGAATGTGATTCTGTGCAACCTGTTTTCTCTAGGTGAACCTGCTCAAGCAAGGAGGTTGAACTAGAATAACTCCAGAGGTCCTTTCCATCTGGTACCATTTTATGATTCTGTGGTTTTGGCTGAAATGCTTACATGTAATAAACCATCTGACCTTTACAGGGGAAGATTAAAACTTTGTGCAGGCAAATTTGGAGATGTAGTTTAATTCTTAGTGGCTGCAACAGCTTGAAGATTTGAGACCTGGAGCTTCTTTATTCATTGTCAAGACTTACTTTTCACCATGTTTTTGGGAGCTGTATGGAACAAAAATAGACGGAATCATTTTTGCAGCTGTAAAATCAACAGCTCAGTAGATCCTCTCAAATAAAAAAATCTCCTTTAGTATGTTTTTCCTTCAAAATGTTAACCTTTTAGCTGAAGCATCTCATCCCTTCACTATCATAGGAGTAAAACAAAAATTCAGCCTGTTTTCTGTTAACTGAAATGGGTAAATAAGTAATGGTGGAGGAGCATCAGAAATTAATAAAGTCAATCTGTTTCTGTAGGTAGGTGTCAGAAAAAAAGTAGTAACACTTATATTGTCATTTGCAAGGATGGCAGAATCAAATAATGTCAATGTTTGACGTGACTGTTAACCCAGCTTGGAGAGACCAAAACCAGTTCTCAAAAACCCGTTCCTCTCTGGTGTTTAGCATATTTTAGGGCACGTGTTCCACATGGGTGCAGGCACAGTCTTGTTTCTGTAGAACTGACATCTGCGTTGCTAGTGACTACTAACATCTACCAAAGCTGGTGCTTGTGGTGGAGGGCTGAGATTATTTTTTTTAGGGCTGCAGGTTTCTTGCTCTTTGTGGTTGGAAAGATAATCGGTACATGCCATTTCTGAACTCAGAAATCAGAAAGTACTATGCTTTCAGTTTTATACAGTGGAATGGTGTGGAAGTCTTGCAGCACTTGCAGTGTTGTTGCTTTTGTTCTTGAGCTACTGACCTAGATTATGTGACTGAAGTAGGCAAAAAGGTTCCGTTTCTTACCAGCCAGCGCATAATGCATGAAACCCAGTTAGCTGGTTCACTAAAATGAAAAAAATCTTGAAGGAAAAGGAGGGGAAATGTTTGGCTATAAAATTCCAATTGATAAAGATATGACTATAAAAAAGAAAACAAAGGTTGAGCAATTTAAATTTCCCTTACAACAAAATCTATAGATGCTTCTACCCAGGATTGTTCAGAAGATCCTATTTAAACCATGAGTATAGAAATACATTTACAAACTGCATACTTTTTACAGATTATGGTATCTATACGCAATTTCTTTTACCATATCTTTAATATTTCATTCTTTGGCTTCTATTTAGTTATTCTACACCTCTCACTTCTGTAAAGGATTTTTTCTCACTTTAGAATACTCAAAAAGCTTTCACAGACACCATTAAAATGCAGCTAACCTTTACACATGCAGTCGAGGTTTAAAGATACCAGTAAGCCTGTTTCTAAACATGTCACATCACTACAGTAATAAATTGTGAAGTAAAGACTGGCAATTAGGCAAGATTTGCTCAAAATTTGTTCAGGTCATGAACTGACATAAAAAAACCAGGAATCCTGTGGAAAGCCCTTGGTGTGACTAAATTGATTTTTTTTTTTCCCTACTGTCTTCTTTTTCCCCCCTACTGCATCTGAGATGGATCATAATATGGTCTGCACATGTTTAAAGTTCACACAGAAAAGTACCTGTGTGTGCGTGTTACTAAAACACCATGTTGTACGTGTGTTCGTGGCCATGCACACGACATCTCATCGTAGTTATTATTAAGGTGTTGCAGTCTGTAAGTATCTAATCAGGTGTTGATTAACAGATAGTTGACGCAACCCATTAAAAAAAAGAATAGAAAGGTCTGCAGTGGAAGTGTTAGAACTGTTTTCTTTATAGAACCGAAGCATGAAATAAAACATCTCTCCCAGAACTACCGTTTGCCTTCCTAGGAGCAGAAATGAAGATATGAAAGCTGCTGGGCTGCACTGTCTACAAGGTGCATTCATGGAAAAAATGGGACGGGTAGGGAGGTGAAGCAAGCTTATAATTGCCAGGCTATTAGCCTAGAGCAGAGCAAACGGCCTTTTGGCTCTTGTAGCTGACTTACGGCCGGGAGGGCAGAGGGCTGCACTCTGGGTGTTTACCTGCAGTAATAAGCAGTGGAATTAGTCCTCTGGGTTGGCCGCAGTCCTGTGGTCTTGTCAGAAGCTGGCAGACACAGCGTAATCAATCTTGCATCTTTCACAACTTCTGGATTCAATTGGGAAAACAAATATGAAAATTACCAACATTTCTCTAGTAGATGAAGACTGAAACAAACTGTTACCATTAAGGAACTTTAATAATAAACAAGGGAAAAGGCTCACAAATATGTCACAGGTCTATGCACGCCACTGTTCACTCTGCATCTAATGCAGAGGTAGCCTGAATGCTCTCTTTGTTTATCTTTTTTCTTCAATGCAGAAAGGCTTCCTCCAGAAGGTCCTCATGTCTGTGGTTTCATTTTGCCTTTTTTTTTTTTTTTTTTTTTTACAA
>NW_010414403.1:61899-66479 GCF_000710305.1 Buceros rhinoceros silvestris
TTTTGCCTTTTTTTTTTTTTTTTTTTTACAATACATAGAGTACCTTAACTCACTGAGCTATTCTGGTTGTGGAGTTTGTACCTCTCTGAGTATTGCCTTGGTCCCTGCTGATTTTGCAATTTCAGGGGAAAGTAATTCTCTGAGGGACAGGCATATTGAGCCACTGCGTTTTGGTAGCCCTGAAGGTTAGACTGGGAAGTTGGATTTTCATCTCTGCCTTGCCGTTATCATCTTGTGCAGCAGTATTGGCTACTTGTATTGCACGGAGACCAACAGCTACCAGATCTTCCACTCTTACAGTGAACACCAGCCTAGGACAAATTCATGAGACCAGGCATGCGTTTGGTATACTGGCAGTCAGGGTAATCCATGTACATGTTCCACTGTGATAGTCCCCAGTTCCTGCTTCATGATGCCTCACCACCTCTGCGTTGGTGTTTAACAGTGCTGCACCCCTGGGACTGCCTGTCAGGGCCACCTCCTTGATCCATGTCTTAGGCTGGAAGTATTTATTCCAGGAAACACTGCTCTGTGCTCTAGCTGCTTCTCGTCAAGGTCATACATCCCATTTCCTAGTCTGAGGTGTAAAGAACAGCTCTAGCACTGACGTGGGGGAAGAAATCCATAAATGGTGTTTGTCATACGGATCTCGTCTGACTGCTCTGATGCTGTGTCTTTGTTGCTCTTTTGTTGTCTGACCACATTATGTCCCATCTCATATCTGGCTGAAGTGAGATTTTTTTTTTTTTTGGTTGGTTGTTAAGCAAAACTTTAGTGAGTATAGTGCAGAGACACCATCTATCTAAATAGAAAACATGAAATTCCATAACCCCTGTGTGGCTTTTAAAGTCGACTACACAGCCTAGCTTTATCAAATTAGCCTCCCTAAAACGACTTTCACCCCAGGTCCTTTATGTGGATTAGAGATTATTGATGCTTCATTTCTTGTGTGCAATATGTGTGATGTGATATTCTATCAACAAGATTTAGGTGGTCTTTGTAGACTATATCCTTTTATGCCCTTGAGATTTATAAGATTTCTTCTCGGGAGTTTCTAACATGACAGGAATGCTTAATGCAAGTGACTCATGCAGTTTGTGCCTCATTTTCCTGCAGTGTTAATTTTAATTAAAGTATCAATAATATAGGGTATATTTTTAAATTTTCCAGTTCTTGGTTCTTTTACTCTGTTCACCTAGATTTGTCTGAAGAGTAATGCCCGTGTCACAAAACCACATATTGGTTCCCAAGCCAACAATTTTTTCTCAGCTGTACTCGGTAACGTTACATGTTTTCTAAATAGTCTGATTCACTTCTGAGGCAGATGGCGCTTTATGCAGAGGAACTTGAGAAGTTTTTAGGTGATGCCTTTTGTTCCTGTCACCTTATTTGCACCCACAGTAGCAGCGTTATTGTCATAGCTCCAGCAAAGAAGCAAATGCAAAGCAATCATGTCACATTATTTCCAGCCACACAAATTTGCCAGGAAGTAATTGTGTCAGTTACAGCCTCTGCAGGAACGTCGCCATAAGACACAGGACCAGTAGTTTCTTGGTGATACTTCAGAACACAAATCTGTGTTCCTCTGCCCCAGTTATGGGCTTAAGGGCCAGATATTTCAAGTTAAGTAATTGTTAACTCAGTTGCTGAGAGATGGAATGTGTTAGATCACACCCAGAAATCTTTGCAATGACATAAAAAAAGAGTATTAAAAAATCCTTGTCACCAATAGTATTTTGTCAAGAGGAACTGGCCAGTCCCGTACTAGAAACACGGTCAATGAAAAGCAGCAGTTCCTCTTAAAGGGTATTGATGTTATGGAGGTTCCAGAATAAACTGTGCTGGTGTAAGAGACCTTTTTACATTGAGGAATTTATTCTGATTTTGGCTTGAATAAGAATAAGCTTACAATTTATTTTTCAGTGGAAGTTACGACCTTTTGTATAACGTATTTGTATTTAGTTGTGGACCAGAACTAGTAAAAGTATAGTTGCAACTGCAACTTCATGCTCCCTGCAGACTTCATTGGTTGAGGGGAAACCATTTTATGTAAAATTTTGGCTTTACTGACCACAGTGAGGATGTAGTTTTATCTCCTGTCTTTAGGGCAAGTCTCTCCTTTGATGAGAGTGAAGAACAATGATCATATCCAAGACCAACTATAGCGTGCAGTTTTCTAAGCTGTCCTTAATATACACATAGAAAATTTTTTTGTCTAACAGACAGTTATTTTGGCACCATTTGGTGTCTAGACTAATCTTAATTGTACAGTGTAAATCTAGGTAGCTTGACTGAAGTGGTTTAAGTAATCAGGAAACAAATGTGAATTGAAGCTTACATTTTGAATACGTATTAATAAGGGTTTACATTTCTTATAATGTTTAATAGTAATTCTCAGATTTCTTCAAGAAGTATTATAAACCTAGAAAGACCATGTCGTGGTTGATTTGAATTTGAACCATGATGTAAGGAGTTAAAAGGTACGAGATCTCCTGTATTTAAAAAAAATGTTTTACATCAGTATTGTGCATTTAGAATGTATATGTTTCAGTGTTTATGGCTCCAAATTAGACTTGAGTGGTTTGTGATGATAGACTAGTTCTCACAAACACATGCTGAATTAGAATGATTTTGATATTTCAACAGAATTCATAGGCTTTAAGGTTATGGATTCCAGTACTATCTGTCAATCTATTCAATAAATTCCTACACTTTTTGAATCAAGCCTGAGAGTTTAGCTTCAGCAGTCAGAGTCCTTTATAAAAGCCATGATGATTTGTTTTCAGGTACAGCCTTAGGCTGTGATTGCTAAGCTTTCTTTGCTATTCTGTCACCAAGTTTTCCTTTTCAACGTGGATAGATCTTTCAAGACTGAAAAAATTAGTTTCTGTTTCCATGCAGATTATTTATCTCAGCTGCTAGCTGGAAGTGCGAGAAAGTTTCCTATTAAATGGAAGAATTGCCTATTCTTAACTGCTATGAATAGGCATAGCTTCTGGTTGATTTTATTTAGCACTCTGGGGGAGAAGAGTATTAGAGTTAGGATTTTGCTTTATATATGAAGTCAGCACTTTGATTTAGGTTAGATAAATTCAATTATGCACTATTCATATGCACAGCATTAGTATGTTATTTCTTCTGGCTAGCACTGCATGAATGAAATAACTCTTTCAATGTAGTATTTTGGTTTTATGGTTATTAACATCACTGTTTCACTGTTCTCTTAGCAATGATAATAAAAATAAGACTGCTATGAACAGGATACTATTAAATATATGATACTCATGAAGGAATCATTCCAGAAAAAATACTCTTTATAGTAGGCAAAGAAAACAGTTGTGGAAAACTGCTGTAAGAAGTGTTTAATTTTGCAAAATACTCTGAATGGGGATAAGGCTGTGTACAGAATAAAGAGGAATGCTTCTTTCCACTGGAGCCAGACAGGGCACGTAAACAACCTGATACACAGCAGTTAGGGAGCGGGGAGAGAGAGCACGTGTGTTTTGCTGATCTACTAGAAGGGCTAAAGATTGCAGGATCCCATTCGGACCATCCACCTTGACACCTCCTCCCTCAGTGGTGCCAAGGCTGATCATGATGCTGCCTCACTGCCAGACTGACATTTGCCTGTAAGTTGAAATGAGCCTTATCTCAGTTCTGCAGCTGATTGAATACTCCTTGAAGTCATTGATCTGTTGCGTTTGAATTCAGTGGACACCAGATTGGGATCATAAAGAAAGAAGATTAAATAATGAAAAATAGTCTGATGATAAATGAGAATCCTCATTCTCTGGATTATCGAGGACTTGATGAATCAGTGGGCAAACTATGATATCACTCAGTGCACAGTATTTCTCTACTTGCTCTAAGGATGGAACCAATTTACTACCTATACATTCAACATTTGATGTTATGAAATCTCATTAATTGACTAGACTTGAAGGGTGTGGCTCAGATTTGAATTTTTTTACTTAAGCCTGTCTTTGACCTGGTTCAAGCATCTCAAATTTTCTTCAGTTCTTGCATCTGCAAAATGAAGAAATACTTTGCTAATATATTCTTATTAGTGTTAGATAAGGAACAGTTGTAGGGCTGGAAACCTGGACCATTTCCTAACTAAAGGGGGCCTACAGGGGTACCTACTTGTTAGCTTTCAGAAAGTGAGAGATCAGTCTAAACAGTCTATTATTGCAGAGGAGAATGTATCAGTGTGAGAAACAACAGGTCAAAAGAGAGAATCTGTGTGGGGCAAACTGAATTCCAAATGAAACATTTTCCAATCAGAAAATGCTAGGTGCTTAGAAATGAGGTAGAAAAGCAAAGAACAGAATTTGCCATAAGTTCCAAAAGAATTAAAAAAACTCTGGACACAGACTGACTAGTATGATAAAGAAAAATTATGAAAGGTGTGACTTCAGAATTCATTAGCTGTCAGTGTCAGAAATGTCAAATTTCACATGGGAAACATAAAAATAAATTCAGTCAGCTGTGGAAGCCCTTAAACTAAAATGGGATTCTTTCATCTAAAAATTTATTTTTCTTTTTTCTAAGCACGTAGGGAATGGCAAGAAGATGGATCT
>NW_010414403.1:66576-80470 GCF_000710305.1 Buceros rhinoceros silvestris
GGGGGGGAGGGGCGGGGTGCGGGGAAGTTGGGTTTTTTTTAATTGCAAGTCAACAGGAGAAAGAAATTGCCTCCCCTGTGCCAAAAGTATGCTTTCCAATGCATCACGTTATTTTTATCAGGTTTGCAGACTTTAATATATAGCATTGCAGAAGTTCCTGCTATCCCTCCCCTGAACAAGAGGAACTGATACCAGACTGCAAGCAGAATGCTAGATTTTTGCCATGGTTACATCTAAACTTACCCTGCAATTGTAACAGGCATTTGATCGGGAATGCCTTAGTTTTCTTTTTTCTCCCAGTAGTTAATGCAGCTGTCCTTGATTTTGGCTGTTGCTCCTGATAATAGCTCTCAACTTCTAAGCCCATTTTAAAAGAAACTGTCCATCACTTCCTTCACTTAGAGCCCTAATGTGGGACACAGTTGTTTGCATATAGACATAGCACGGAATAGTGCTGTGACAGGACTTTGGAAGAATTTAAATATAATAACTGTAAACTAAAACTGTGAAATTAAACTGCAAAAATCTTCTCTCTAATGATAGTCACTGTCCTGTTTTTTCCAGCTGAGGCACTTGTATGACTTCTTACACTGTAGGCCTGCACACATAAGCTTTACAATACTTTAGCCTGTTATATGAGGTAATCAAGGTCACCCTTCCATTCATAAGTTATTGTCTAAAAGTGTTTGAGTTTGAAAGTTTACAACAGCCAGTATAAAGACAGCTTGCTGATGTCTAATACCTAAAGGAGTCTTGAACAAGACAGGGGAAAAAGAATTAAGTGCTTTCCAGCTGCTAACATGCAGCGAGCTCTCATTCCTCACTTTGTCTGACATGTTTACTTACATACATACAACCTACCGAAAGATGGAAATATAGAATAAATGAAACCATTAGGAAGAAAGAGTAATCAAATCATGTGTTACAGGAATTACTAATGCCAGCAAACCAAAAATGACAGAAAACAATTCTTGAAAAATAATATATAAGGTTTGGAAGTATAATGCCTTTGCTTTCATAATAGAGAATAAAGCAAGTGGACTCTGACAGGAAATCAAATTATTTGGATCTGTCTTGGTTATTAAGGGTCATTGGACACTGTTTCAACTGTGTCTCAAGGTGAACAAAGGAATGCATGATTCATGCGTAAAAAATGTTACTCCATAAAAATTCCACAGGATCCTTTGCTCTTAACGCCATTTGAAAAAATGTTCTGTTTTCCAAAAGGGGGGGTGGAACTTGCTTTGTTTTTTTTGACAGAGCTTTTATGAATGCATTGGTTAATACACTGTCATACCAGTTCTTGAAGTCAGGTTTTGTACGTGAAGACACTCCTATGTATGCAGCACATTTGAGAACAGCATCCTGAATCGGGTCCGAGGCTTCAGTGGCGTGACCTGATATGGTACAGCTTGGCACATATTTGAAGAACATACTGTATGCGTTTATGCATTTAGAGAAAAATGCCGGTTGTTTGCATTCTTACTAGAAATTGGGCCTGAAAGCTTTTCTCTTTCAGTCCGTATCTCAAGCTGTTTTAATACAGAAGAATGGTGAGTATGATAATTCTGTGAGAGCAATCTCCTGTGGCAGATTTCTGCTGAGCGACACACCGGACTCCAGGCTTATCCACAAAAACGGGCAGAGGCCATAATGCGGTCTCCACAGTCATGTGGGGGTGGGGGTGGGGTGGTGAAGAATTCCAGCTGTTTACTGTTTCCTGCCCTCTGACAGTTCAGTAATTGTATTTTATAGATATGTTATATAAATTTCTCCTGAGACGGAGACTGACAGAGGCCAGGGTTACCTCTGGCAGCTAGGCATGGAGTCTGCAGCCATTCACAGCTGACACTTTTTTCTTGGACATTCGTATTTAAGGCTTACAAATCTTCGAAAATGCGAAATGCAATTAAAAATTTAATTCTGCTTATATTACCTGTCTGTGCTGAGTGTGTGAATAGTTGAGATTACTGGTGAAGGTCAGGAAAATGCGAAGTGCCAAAACCAGCTGGTGAACACTGAAGAAAGCGGGAAAGGCCAACGCACACTGATGGTCACAAAGGTTTGCTATTAGAGGACTGGAGGCAGCTGCAGTGGGAGGAGATCTGGGTTCTGCGCTGTCCAAGAAGCAGGTGGTGTCAGCAGGGCCATGTGTGAGCTGTATGAATGGGGAGCTTTGGAGCGCTTTTCAGAATGTCCTGAAACCTTTCAATTCTATGTTGTTAATTCAGAAGACAAAACCTAAATTGAGCCAGTTTATTGCTAATAAAACTGAAGTTTATCTTAGTAAAGAGACGAGAGAACTATTTGTATAAGGCTACCAAGATGTCTTCATCTTGCTTAGTGCTAATCTCGCAAAAAGACTTGTATAATCATCTTGCTTACCTTTGGAAGTTTGTATCAAGGGTGAATAAAATTAAATTAAATCCTTTTAAGTCTAACAGCAAGTACAAATAAGAAATTAGTAAACTGCATACACCAATATTTGGCTCAGCATTCTGAGAGAAAATCTGGTAACAAATCCCATTAAACGGTGTTATATACCAATGATATATTAGGATAGTTTAATTTGATGTTCTCCTGGGGTCAGGTTTTTTAGCTATGTGTATTTCTGTATCATGCAAATAGTTTTCCTTTAGGCACAAGTCGGATTAGTATCTGCTATTCAAATTAATTGTCATTTTGCTATCAAAAACACTGGACTGCCTTTCCATGATACTTTCACGCAGAAAAGTTTAAATAGCATAGCTGGGTTTTAGACCAGATTTATCAGTCACATTCTTGAACCTTTGAAGGAATACGAGAATTGCATTGATACTAAATGGTTAGAAGAACCTGGTGAGGGAGTTGATACAGCTGCAGTTATCTTTGGCTAGATGCACTAAAATCTACCTTGAACGTGTTCTTTGTAGAGCAAGCATAAACTACAGAATTCCAAAATGCAGATGTCTCTAAGTCTTAGTATAGGAAAAGAGAAATAAATCCCACCCTACGTGCCCCCCCTTACACAGAGAATCCTAAACTGACCCTTCACCATCTAATGTCTGAAATGCCTATATCTGTCTCTAGCTCTGCAATTCAGTGGGGTAAGGCTTTGTAAGGGTATTTCTCTCTCTGGATATTTTTGTCACATATTTTTTACATCAAAAGTTTAAAGGATTTGCATTAGCTGCATATTCAGACCTCAAGTGATCATGAAACATTAAGTGAGTTTGGATAGTCTGGTCATTTTCCATCCCTTTGCTTAGTTACAGATGTCAGAAATGACTGGGTGGGGGTGCTCAGCTTTCTTCCTGCATACAGGGAGTCTTTACTTTTTGGCTTTAAATGACATTACAACAGGACGCAATCACGTTTCCTCGCAAAGCATGCAGTGTAGGCTTGCACTGTGCTATTGGTCGGGTGAACGCACACTTTTCTTGGATTTTCACTGGCTTGCAAGGTGTACCTATATTGCTTTTACGAATCATAATTCAAGGTCTTCTCTATTTTACAGCTTAATACTCGAGGGAAAGTAAAAACCATTGGAAGGAGTTTCCATTTCAAATGAAGGTTAACAACTTGATTACGATTTACTAGGACCAAACTGTAGTTAAGTAATAATGGATTTTAATGTGCATTATTACATGTGCAAATGATTTTAGAACAAATGCTACAGTTTTTAAATAAAGACTAGTTGTTTACTGGTGACTGCTTAATTAATATCAGGAATGTATTAAATGGCTATTAAAGATTTGAAATACCTGAGGAGTCTAGATATGCTCACCTGATAGGGGGCTTCATTGTGCACCACCTCTCTGGGATCCAAATGTGCAGATTATATAATCTATGCATTGAAAGCTTAAATGTGAAGCCATCTGTAAAGCCTGTCTTATTTATTAAGTAATGATGAGGCAGAAGCTACAGTCTAGTAGTTTTTAAAGCTTTAAATGATAATCTTCTCTTCAATAATAAAGGTTGGCAGTGCTTTGTGATGCAAGTTAGTATATCTAAAGAAAGATAAAGATACCTTCAAGCACAACCTTGTGAATACCTGTCATTTAGAGGTAGATGAAAAGGTAATTTTCCCCCGACCATTTATTGGTAGCATTTCCACACCCTACAAAAGTAATTTTCAGCTATTCAAATGGGTTCAATATGTAAGTTGGGACTAGAGTTTGATGTCAGATATGATTAAAGTCACGGACTTTCTAACAGTGGCAATGGGAAGAAGTAGTTCTTGTTTTTATAAAGTGTCATCTCTCTGAATTAGGATGGTATTTTTGTAGCCTGATGGGATGTGGAGAGGGGACTGAAGGGTGAGAGGGGATACAGTGTCATAAAAACACTGTACAATTCAGATATAAAGTTGTATCTCAGCAGTAGTAGGTGATCCTTTGGAATCACCTGCCCTGTTTTCATATACGCTGCATACACATGACTACGCTTGCATATGAATTCCTTTTTTAATTTAGGGGTACCTTTACTTCAGTCTGAGCACAGATTAATTTTAAACCAAGTTTGAGTTATTTCTTTCAACCTAAGATTATTAAAAAAAAAAATTAGGGGAAAAAACAGGCCTGTTTATTAAAACTGTAACACAGTTATGTTTAAGTATAAATTTTGTTCAAATGATGAATTATTCTTAACTTTTCAAAATCTACACCAAAACATCAGGGGAATAGTCAAATAATTAATACCAAGAGAGAGAGCTAATGATATCAAGGATCTCATTTGGCACGGAAAAATCTTCTAGTGTACAGTGTTTTCATCTTATTTACCACAAATTATTTTGGATGATGACTAACTTTCAAAGGAAGCTGCAGTTGGCCTTGAATTCCTCTGTTAACGTGGTTATACAATTAAGTCACAAATGTGTTGCCCTATAGATCATTCCCAACCTAGCAAGAGTATTTCTGCTTTCATGAGGATAAATCAGGTGTTTTCCATTCGTCCATTCTTTGTCTTGTTTTGTAATCATAAGAATTTGAATGAATGAATGTTTTCTGTATGTCACTGCAGAAAATACTCAAACCTCAAGTATAATTACTAAAGAACACCCAGCAAAGCCAACCCTAGGGAATCTTATTTAGTTTATACTCTCTTAGATTTTCAGTAATATTTGTCTGATAATTTTTCCTTGTTTTCCACATAACCATTTCTTAATACAAGATTGAAGTGAGGTTGTAAGATAAGCATGGCTGGTATATGACTAACGGTATTTCATAACAATTGTGAGAATGACTAAATGTTGACTGAA
This sequence comes from Buceros rhinoceros silvestris, assembly GCF_000710305.1. Taxonomy (NCBI): domain Eukaryota; kingdom Metazoa; phylum Chordata; class Aves; order Bucerotiformes; family Bucerotidae; genus Buceros; species Buceros rhinoceros. The sequence continues at coordinate 71,816 of NW_010414403.1, forward strand.
AACGTTTCTGTGCACTGGAACAGTGGTGAAATCACTGTGCTGAGAAAATCGCTATTGAATCACAGTGCTGCTCAAGGAAATAATTTGTTTCATTCAAAAGGGTCACTAGGCAAATTAGCTATAGCTTTTCCTTCAGGCGGATACAAACTGTATTAAATGCAGAAGAGTGACAAATGCAGAAAGGTGCTGATAGAACAAGAAAGTGATTTGAAATATTAATTCTGTGCAAGCCTGTGTCAATATTCATGGAGATGAAATTATCCTAGTGCACCATGACGAATGCTCGGCTGTAATAAATATGATCAGTCTTTCACATCAGATGTTCTTCTGTGTATGTCTGCACATTTGTATCATTTTTCCTGAGGTTTTACAATTCTTCTGAAAGTCAACAAGGAGCTAAAATATGATACCCTTTTAACTGAACTATTTTAAATGTGGGTGCTTGAATCTGACCCATTAACTGCATGCTCAAGCTCGTTTCCACAGATCGCTACCATTTTAATGCAGACAAGGAACTTGCTTTTAAAGCTGTCTGAGACTCGGTATGTCAGAGCGGAAGCTCTAATGCCTGCAGAAGGTAACAGATGCACTACAGCCACTGGCTACAGAAGCATTGTCACTTCCGCTTAACCTCCCACGGCTGCCTCTTCTACACAATTACATCTCAGCCCAGAGGAACAATGTTACAGCTCGCGGTGTTTAATAGTCTCAAGATCACACAAGAGTCAGTGTCTGAGTGGGTCCTGGTTTCCGCTTCGCTGCTGGAATGAGTGAGCCGGACGACTGCGCTTGCAACGGCATTCTATGATATGTATGGGCAGTTACCTCTCCTCAGCGTCAGGGATGAGGCTATCGGGCTCCCTCACAGGAGCCATCAAGCAGTCAGTTGATAGCAATAGCTTTTGGTGGTAATTGACCAAGGCTGGAACATAAGTCTTTCATCTCTAAACTAGCTTACCGAGTAGTCCTTAAACAGGCTGCTAAGATAATCTCTTCTTTCTCTTTAAAAAAGGAAAATATCTAATTCTGATCCAGAACGTATCAGTGTAACTGTAGGGATGTTACATGTTTGTAACTGTTGCAAGTCATTCTATATGATGCTTTCTTTATCTCAATCTATTTTTTCTAGTTGGATGATATATGTAGGCTGTAGATCTTTAGGAAATGTGAAATCCCACTTTAATTCCCTTCACTTCTGTTGTTAGGTACAGATTGCAAAGCCATGATTTGCCATATCACTTCATGGAAAAGTGAAATACAGCCTCAAAACCTACCATCTTTAAATCGCTGAAAAGCCTTTCCAGTGAGAAAACATCACTTGCAAACAAACAGGTAACATGTCAAACTGGTGGTTTAATGTGGTCATTTGATAGTGTCTGTATGACAGTTTCCAGAACATGCTGTGAGAATGTTTTTCATTTTAGACCACCAGCACAATTCCTCACTTCTCTTACTCTAAGAAGGCTATAAACTGGGTGTGATCAAAACATTTCTTTATGCAAACATTCACATCTAATACAAAGTCCGTCCATATTTCAGGGGCTCAGCAGGCTGACATCAAGGCATTTCAATGCCTAACAGGTCAGGAGAGTAAGCTTATCCAGTGGCTGTCTAATACTCTTTAAAAACCAAGCACCCACATGTCTGCTTTAGATGGCAGCAGATTTTTTCATGAAAGTAAAAAATTATCCAGCTAACAACGTGTTGTCACAGGTAGTGGTGAGTAGTTGGTGTGTAAAGCTCCTTACAGAATAGGGAAGCACAGAGGTGTCCTCTTTTCTGAATGTCTCCTCAGCATTCTGCAAATGAGAGCATTCACCCCCAAAAGGCCTTTTTAAGTCCTAGGCAGATTTTGCTTCTATCAATACTTTTCCCCCTTTTTCTAAAGCTAAACAGCTTTCACAACATTTTGTAGTACAAGTTTAAAATTCTGCATGTTTGCCCTATAAAAAGTTTACTTTCCGTTACTTTAAATTTCATAACTGAACATTTTATAATCTTTTAGTTCTTAATAACCTGGAAAACTGCAAGCTTCAGTTCTGTACCTCCACACCTTTTGTATGCTGGCATATAGTGAGTAAAATTTTTTTGTTTTGTGTTATAGTCACAAAGTGTAATTTTATGGATGCAGTGTATCACTAATGAGTAGTAAGGCAGTACCTACCTGAAGAGTAAGATTTAACCTTCAATTTTCCTGCCATTAGGTACGAATGATGAACATTGTGTTTTCAGTTTAGAGTTGCCAGAAAGAGATTTACATAATAACTCTATGCATTTGGAAAGATTGGTAATGTTGTCTTTTATCTACTGGAAACAATCCCATATTCCTGATTTGCCTCCTGTTTGGCTGCAGGGAAGAAAATTTCACCAATTATTTCACCAGGACCAGCGTTTTATCCACATCTGCCTCTGTGTAATCCTTGATAGCATGACATTGAGGTGGATCAGCTTTGTAGAATAACCACAGTTCAGGTATAGGAGACGTCCTTGCTCAAAAATGATTAAAATTTTTTATGTGGTAACACAAAAATTCTAGTAAAAGATCTGGAACATGAAGCAGAGACGTCTTTTTCTGGTAACATGATAAAATTTTGCAATATATATCCTGCATCCAATAGTGTATCTACATCCTCCAGGACTCCCGTTCTTGGCAGGCCCCGGCCGCCCTGTGCCCGGGTCTGTGATGTCTGGAGGTAGAGCAGCGACTCTTTCATGGGCACCCCCTTGTCGTGGGGATGGAGCTTGCGTGCCCTTGTGAGGTTGAGAGCTGTGCTGGTGATGGCATGTGCCTCCGGTGGGGTCTCCCAAGCCAGACAGGTCTCAACTGAAGGGTCAGACAAAGTGTGTCCACGGGCAGGATGGGCTCACTAGCCTTCGGGCAGCCATCCTAGGAGAAGGACAACTCTGACTCCAAACCCGGGCAGATGGAGCCCATTTAGCCTTGTAAGGCTCCATCTAAGAGAAGGACACTCTAACCAAACCTATGACCCGAGGACTTCGCTGTCACCGTCCAAGCTCGCTAGGCCCTGGCAGATGAACCTCAGGTGTAAAGGGTGGAGCCAGTTCCGCGCACGCTGCGCCTCACCTAAAAAACCCACCGCGCTGGCCCGAAGGGTGCACTCATCGCTTGCAGTGAGCGTGGGAAAAGCCCTTCCCAGATCTTCGTTCACAAAGCCAAGCCACGATGATGATGATGATGGTGAGTGTATCTGTAAGTAGGTACATATGAGGATTTTGGGGTCTCAATGGTATGAATAAATAGCCAATGTTAAAGCTTTCTGTTCTCCAAGTAATGTGAAAAGCAAAACTTTGAGACAAAGAGACCCTCAGCTTTTGCAAATGTAGAAATCCAATTTGATCCTTTGAAACTAAGCTACATTTATAGTTATGTTTTGACTGCAGAAGCGAGGTAGAAAATAATTAATCATGAATGTTTCACGTGACGGAAATATTGAACGGCTTGGTACCCTGGTTTTGATTTATTTCCCTTTGCTAGTTGTATTTGGTAATGAGAAAAAGGTAGGCTGAATCAACATCTAGAAGGAATTCTGTTAGCAAAATAAGTTAGAAGAATTACTGTATGAGGTATTGAATTATGATATGCTAGTATGTGCTGCTGAGTTATCTGGCTGTAAAGGTGTCAGAAGAAAAACACACATATAGACCCATTATTGCAGTGAACACTGTGAGTCTAGACTCCATGAGAAAACAAAATAGGACCTTCTTAGGCAATGCACCATTATACAGTTTTGTGCAATGCTTTTATTTACAGACGAATTTTGTTTCGAAAGCATGTATTTTTGAAATAAGTCTAGTGGACAGAAATAAAGCATGAATGACTCCCAGAATTCATAATAGGACATTGAATATTTTAGTGCTGCATCATAGATTTGGATGTTGTCCCCACTAGTAATGTTTCAATGTGACATGACAGCTGTCTGGTTGCTTATATAAATTCTCTTGATGAAGGATTAAACTTGACTCAGGTTTTTCATCTCCTGGATATGTCTCTGACCGGAGGGTGCAGCTGTAGTGATTTTCTTTCTTAATCTCACATATGTAATAAGAAACGGAAAACCACCGACACCGGGGATTGGAAGACTCTCTAAGTTGAGTCCTGTAAGTTACTGTTTAGGACAGCATTATAGAATGGAAGATTTCAGCTCCGATTCTCTTGGACTAAGGGCTAAGTTCTGTACAGGTCTTCATCTCAAAAGAGCTCTTAAACTACTCTGCTGCTGGGGGGAAAAAAGTAACTGTCACCACACCTGATGATTTTGAAAACTCAACCCTGAATTCTGTTTTCACTTAAAACAGCTCAGAGAAAAGAGTGCCGAGCTCTCTCAGGTCTCTCTAATTATTATTCACTGCCTGTTAGAGCACAGTCTGCTTTCTATTTGTTCTGACAGGTGAGCATCCTCCTCCTTGGACTGTTCCACTGTTAGAAATGGGCTGGTTGGGGATCGATTATTTTTCACTGTGACTAACGAATCACAATCAGTTCCTGTCCTGTGAATTGTAGAGTTAGTTTACCTAGCAAAGCAATAGTTTTCAGCTGCCTTTAGTTACCCTGAACTCAGTTAGCAACTTATATTATAGAAAGTCATACTACCAGCTGGTGCCTAAAAGCACTTTGTTAAGATTGGGTTGGGATGCTCACTAAACCAGGCAACAGCTATTTATGTTTGGGGTAATATTTGCTGGATTTGGTACAAATGGTCAAGTTCCTTCACAAAACAGTAACCTGGCAACTCAAATTGAGAATCCTGGAACTGGCAGTCAGTTTTGAAAGTATTCATTCACTTTTCTTTTTACCAGTTTCCTTTATGAAGGGAAAGCATTAAACTGTATACTGAAGTTCTGCACCTGAATCTTTTAGTAACTTTGTAAATCTTCTTCATCAGGCGGTATTTCAAATACAATTCCCTCAGCTGGCCAGGTCACTTAAGGAAATGATTTCAATCACAGAATCATTATCAATTTTTCTGGATAATAAACGAACTAAGTGGGCACTTGGCATCTCTACTACTGTCCAGTCATAAAAGCATTTTATACCATCACTGCTTTCAGTAGCAATTTAGGGCTGAACTGTTGCCATTTAGACTATATTATGACATTTAAGGAATCAAAACACTGAGTCCCTTGAGTTGTTCTCCACACCTCAGTGATCAAGACTCAGAATTAGGACATGCGAATTGTGTTTCATCTATTCGGGTAGCGTATGCTAGCCGTACAAGAAGTAACCCTGACAGAATTAAGCAGGGTGAGTAACCTTGTACTTGATTAGAGAAGTACTGAATCCGGTAAGAGTATCAAGACACCTGAATCAACTGAGTTGAACGGTTCATTGATTTTAATGGTTTTACATATCTGAGTACAAAGTTAGGCTTTGATTTGATTAGATTTCTAGCAAATCCGCCTACTAACCTCTGCATTCCCTGTCTATCATATTACACAAATATTTGTTATTAGTATCTTTTTTTACTAAGGATTATTTCTTCTGAATGTAACAAAAATATAGAATCTTGCGGGGGTTAAAGAACTAATTGTACAAAATCCATGTTCCAGTGCTTGAGAGTACTGGGTGTTCTGGGAAGATGATGACTTCTCTAAGTTCTCTTGAAGCAGTGCAGAAGTAAACCAATCAGATGCCACAGACAAGAAATAAGCTATTGCCAGATTGAATGATCAGCATAGAAGCCACCTAAGTTTATGCCTTACTAGACCATTTTTCTTTCAGATTGGAGTAACTTAGGTGCTTCAAATACGGGGAGGTCACATACTCCTGATTTTTCTTTCTGATTTACAGAACAATTTTTTTAAGGGTTAGCAAATTGTGTAGTTGTATTTATATCTTCATCTATTGATGCTTGAAAGCACTCCATAAAGTAACTAAACTATGAAATAATGCTGGCTGCTCTTGGGAACATGACATAGAGACTTCACAAGGACAGGGAGCGAATAGAATCTCAGGATCAGTGGTATCATTTCAAATGAAGACAGAGTATTTCCCTCTTATTACCATATCAATTACAGTGGCATACTTCTGTTGATTGCAGTGAATACTGATTCATCTTTTATTTAGCTACAAAATAAGGGGCTTATTAAAAAAGCATGTGAAAAAAAATGACTAACAGGAATCCGAAGCATTTCCCCAGTTAAAATGATTTACTTCAGATACTTAAAGGTATAATTAAGCCTCCTCTGGCTGCAGACAATAGCAAGTTAAGTGTTAACATTTTTCAACTGAATTTGTAGTATTATCTCAACAGTTAATACGTATGGAGAGCTGCTTTTGTCATTATAACTGTTCTAATTGCTTTTCAGGGAGAGTAACTCTTAAAGCAAATCTGGTATCAATAAGCAGCCTGTAGGAATTTCTTCACTAATATTTTTCCTTTTGGACAGCAGATATGTATTCAGTAGGAGCTTAAGATCCCATTTTATAAAGGTATTGGCATTCTGAAACTCTCTGAGAAAAAAAAAATCCTTACGTCTCTGCTATTACTGCCTTGTGTGCTTTAGGATGTGATTAAACTAATGCGTCTAATCCATTTCACCTTAAGCACCCCATTGTGTCGGGTGCATAGAAGCAATGAACTGTGCCCTAGGCCATGTACAGGACTTTTTTACTAGAAAATAGTCAAAGCGCTACCTTTTCTAAATAGCATGTAGTGGTCAGAAAGGTCTTTGGTGAACAATTCATACAGCTACTTTTTTAAAAACAGCTGGATAATGGTGAAGGGAGTAGCAAATTGTCACTACTCTGACCTTTATTCCTCTTTTTATGATCAATTGTTGTATTTCATGCTTTTATTGTTGGTTTTCATATGTTTATTCCTTTGTACAGGACCGTATAGAAGTGAGTGAAATATGCTATCAGGTAGCAGGATAAAATTCCTGATGGTTTCCTCTCTGTGTATCCTTTAAGGATCAGCTGTGCTGAGATCTGGACTTTCTTCTTCTGTGTGCTTTGGGGTGGTAGTGTCTGCTGTGTTTTGCTTTACAGATTTGGGAATTTTTCTTATTATATTTATTTCCACAACATACCAATCAGGCTCAATTTCTTTTTCCTCATGTGTAGCTAAATGCAGCTGGAAGTCAGGATGGGAATTATTTTAATTCTTGTCACGCTAATTATAATCTTCTGTCATTGGCATGTTGCATCATGAGTGGGCAAAATATCACTGTAATATCAGATGGCTTTGAACGCCTGGAAAAGACGTTCAAAAGATGAATGCCTGGAAAAGACATCCTTTTTCCAAAGGACAAAAATCACAGCCTAAGTCAACTATAGATCTATCCTGAACATGACTGTTCTGGTTAACATAAGCATGCAACTGCCATGCTTTCAACTGTTCTGATAAAAATGCTACGTAAAGCATTTGAACTCTGTTGCATTCAGCGATTCATCCCTGTAGGGTATGTCCATGTACTGCAACACTGCATATTGTTCTGCAAAAATGGAGGAAAATTAATAACATAATTACTTTGCTGCCTTAGGTATCAAGAATCAAATGTGTTTCCACACAATAAATCAAAAGAAGATAGAGAAACTGCTTGAAGCTGTGGTCTCACAAGTGGATGACAAAATGACTTTCATTTGTTGAAGACTAGTAGTTTGGGTGACAGGGTTTTGCCTCTCCCTACAGCCAGACACATGTGAATCTAGATTGACTGGAAAGAAACTAGAGAACGTAGAGCTGCGTGAACAAAATTTTTGAAAGATATCTTGCTGTATTTCCATAATGTCTGTCCTTGAAGAATCCTGATTCCTTTGATCATTGTCATGCCTTACGTTGATCAATGCAAGATCAAATGTAAGGATAACAACGAGGAACACAGGAAGGACAAAATATGCAGCTGTCCTTGTACAGCAAGATAGCTGAAATACATAAATGAATCCTGGTTTAACTTGAAAATACTTTCAAGCTTTTAATTTTAAAAGAGAGTCCTCTAATTCACTATTTATTTCTATAAGCCTTTTCCTTTAGTGAGGAATTCCCCAGTTAAGGTCTGTTTTGAGAGCCCTTTTTTTGCAGCTGAGCTGGATGTGTCTCAGTGGTGCTTCATTGAACGAGTCATTGATTCAATTAAGGTTAAAGCTAATTCCTCTTAGCTCCTGTTTAGCCCTTTCTGTTGTAGTCTTCAGGTGTTACTGCAGGAATACAAAGTGCCAATGCAGTTTGTGAACTGGAGCTGTAAATAAAAATGAAAGAAACCTAACTTCTAATTCAATTAACTTCTAAACAAACAAAACTCTTCAAAAATTTAAGTTACTTTATATAATACTTTATGGTTTGTGAAAACAGGTAGAAGCACAAAACCAAGTAGATTCTCTTGCTTTGGAACTGCATCAGTCCTGCTTGAATCTTTGTAATTGGACCGTGTGCAAGCTATTGTGTGTGTGAGAATAAATGATTGACATCAGGATCCCAGGACTGCCACAGAATAAGGGTTTTGAGAGTACTAAGAACTCATTGTACAAAGTGCTCGCACTCCTGTGCCTACACCAGGAGACTAGTATAAAATTTTTTGTGGTACTACAATGAGAAAAAATACTGTTGTTATTTTACAACTGCTGTGTATTGGAAGTCTTGACAGCATATTGATGAATTTAATATGGTGGGGTTATTTTAATTTAAATTTATTTAC